>NC_135962.1:53537509-53732509 GCF_053455715.1 Rhinoraja longicauda
TGTTGGGGAAGTCCAGAACCAGGGGTTACAGTTTAGGAATAAGGGGTAGGACATTTAGGACTGAGATGAGGAAAAACCTTTTCACCCAGAGAGTTGTGAATCTATGGAATTCTCTGCCATAGAAGGCAGTGGAGGCAATTCACTGGATGTTTTCAAGAGAGAGTTAGATTTAGCTCTTAGGGCTAAAGGTATCAAGGGATATGGGGAAAAAGCAGGAACGGGGTACTGATTTTAGATGATCAGCCATGATCATAGTATAAGAAAATAACTGCAGATGCTGGTACAAATCGAAGGTATTTATTCACAAAATGCTGGAGTAACTCAGCAGGTCAGGCAGCATCTCAGGAGAGAAGGAATGGGTCGAGACCCTTCTTCAGACTGAGTGCTGTGTGCATGATCATAGTGAATGGCGGTGCTGGCTCGAAGGGCCGAATGGCCTACTTTTGCACCTATTTTCTATGTTTCTATCCATGCTTCAGCGAATGTGTTCACAATGTACAGATACATGATAAAGGAATAACATTCAGTGCTAGATAAAGCCAGCAAAGACCGATTAAAGATTGTCCGAGTATCTCCAATGAGGTAGATAGTAGTTCAGCACTGCTCTCTGGTTGTGATAGGATGGTTCAGTTGCCTGATAACAGCTGGGGAAGAAACTGTCCCTGGATCTAGTGCAGGAGCAGTGAGCAGGTCCAACGCTGAACTCACCAGTCACCTCAGATATGACAAACGTAAAGCATGTCATCCCTGATCCTTCCTAAAAAGAAATAGAAGCTGACTGAAGAAGAAAATCCTTACTCGTAAGGTGCGTAGGAAAATAACTGCAGATGCTGGTACAAATCGAAGGTATCACAAAATGCTGGAGCAACTCAGCAGGTCAGGCAGCATCTAGGAGAGAGGGAATGAGAGAGAGGGTCTGAAGAAGGGTCTCGACCCGAAACGTCACCCATTCCCTCTCTCCTAGATGCTGCCTGACCTGCTGAGTAACTCCAGCATTTTGTGATTACCTTCCTCGTAAGGTGGTCAGATGGCTACACGAACAGAATGAAAAACTCAAAAGAAGCAAGTGCATTTAGACAGAAAAGAGTTAAATGGCCTTGGGCTAAAAGCAGATGTAAATGGTTTACAGAAACAAGGAGTTGCAGAAGTTGGCCCATAATAAAAAAAGATACAAGCTGTTGGAGCAACTCAGTTGATCAAGTAGCAGCCCAGGAGAACATGGATAGTTGATGTTTCGGGTTAGGGCCCATCTTCAGACTGATTGTAGAGTGGGGAGGAAAGCTGCAAGAGTGGAGGGGCAGGACAAAGCTTGGCAGGTAATAGGTGGATACAGGCGATGGGGCGTTTTTGATGGGCAGATGGCTGGACAAAGGCTAACCTTGGATCACATCTAGTCCAAGAAAAGGGTGAAGCAAATGTCAAGGCAAGGAAACATGACGACATTGTCAAATGTAGCACATTATTGCCAAACTTTGCAAGGTCCCGCAACAGCACTGACACCGTGATATCAGTGACTGCAGTTGTACAGGGCCCTAGTGAGACCGCACCTGGAGTACTGTGTGCAGTTTTGGTCTCCAAATTTGAGGAAGGATATTCTTGCTATTAAGGGCGTGCAACGTAGGTTTACGAGGTTAATTCCCGGAATGGTGGGACTGTCATATGTTGAAAGACTGGAGCGACTAGGCTTGTATACACTGGAATTTAGAAAGATGAGAGGGGATCTTATCGAAACATATAAGATTATTAAGGGGTTGGACGCGTTAGAGGCAGGAAACATGTTCCCAATGTTGGGGGAGTCCAGAACCAGGGGCCACAGTTTAAGAATAAGGGGTAGGCCATTTAGAACGGGGATGAGGAAGAGCTTTTTCAGTCAGAGAGTTGTAAATCAGTGGAATTCTCTGCCTCAGAAGGCAGTGGAGGCGGATTCTTTGAATGCATTCAAGAGAGAGCTAGATAAAGCTCTTAAGAATAGCGGAGTCAGGGGGTATGGGGAGAAGGCAGGAACGGGGTACTGATTGAGAATGATCAGCCATGATCACATTGAATGGTGGTGCTGGCTCAAAGGGCCGAATGGCCTACACCTGCACCTATTGTCTATTGACTGAAGACTGATGGAAATAGGGTAAAGAACAGAGAACAGAATAAAGAACAGAAAAGGCGTATTACTCATTTGCCAGCTACTTTTCACATAAGAAGCATGCTCTTTTCTGATCATTATGCTGCTTTCATTTCTTTATCCCATTCATGTTGAAACCTGTGACTGCTTCTTTGGATTACGGATGGGAGCTGTAATGTTAAGTAATGGATGATGGTCAAGAAAAAAAATACAACAGAGTCTTCAACACATACATTGACAAGCGTGAAAAACCTTGAAGGCATAAGAGACAGAGGTCAGAAGGGAATTACTTAGTTCCAAGACAGAGGATTAGTTTAGTTTAGTGATACAGCGCGGAAACAGGCCCTTCGGCCCACCGAGTCCACGCCGACCAGCGATCCCCGCACACTTACATTATCCTACACACACGGGACAAATTTACACTTATACCGAGCCAATTAACCTACAAACCTGTGCGTCTTTGGAGTGTGAGAGGAAACCAAAGATCTCGGAGGAAACCCGCGCAGGTCACGGGGAGAACGTACAAACTCCGTACAGACAGCGCCCATAGTCGGGATCGAACCCGGGTCTCCGGCGCTGCAAGCGCTGTAAGGCAGCAACTCTACCGCTGTGCCACCGCGCCGCCCTTTTTATTGTTCTACCTTGACCACCCATGAACCCAAAGAGACCCCCACCAAAGATATGCGAGAAAATATTGCCCATTCCACGTCCTCCACCGGCACTCTCTCACAGAGATTGTTCACCACAACGATCATAAAGTCCTCGTTACATTGAAGACTCTTGTGGTTATGAGTGGGATCCGGAGGGTATCCAGTGGCGACGGCAGAAGAATTGATCCAAAATCCTGCTAGATTAAGTTAAGCAGTAACACCATTCTTGTCAAGAATTGGCTACAACAACAGCAACATGTTTTGCTTTGAGAAGATCAAAGGACCTGTAACTGGGCGATTTTCATAAATAATGTAAAGAATATATGAATCATTCTTTCTTTTCATAGAAGGGAAAGCAATGCAGTGCGTGCAACATGTGATGTGTGCATTCGTGTGGGATGCAGGGAGTGGAATAAACAAGTTAAGTTTAGGAAATGGTTTGATGTCTGGAACTCACTGCTTGAAAGAGCGGTGGAGCCAGAGGCATTTAGAAAATGGAACAATCTTCAGAATGGCATTTGAGGACCTATAATAATCTGTGGGGTTGTGGATCGAGATGTGGGATCAAACTAAAGTTCATTTTTGGCCAACACAGACAACTAGGCCGAACGGTCTCCAACTCTTCTTAAATTCCCCCCTAAAATGGGCGGCCGCGGTAGTGCAGCGGTGGAGTTTCTGCCTTACTTGCAGTGCTGGAGACCTGGGTTCAATCCCGACCACGGGCGCTGTCTGTGCAGAGTTTGTACGTTCTCCCCGTGACCGCGTGAGTTTTCTCTGAGATCTTCGGTTTCCTCCCACACTCCAAAGACTTACAGGTATGTAGGTTAATTGGCTTGATGTTTGTGTAAATTGTCCCTAGTGTGTGTAGGATAGTGTTAGTGTTAGTGTGCGGGGATCGCTGGCCGGTGCGGACTCGGTGGGCCGAAGGGCCTGTTTCCGCGCTGTACCTCTAAATAAAACAGCAAAATAATTGTAGTTAACCCTTCTGCAGGCAGCCGAGGAGAAATGAAAGAGTTAACTAGAAGAAGGACACAAAGTGCTGGAGTATTCCTTCTCTCCTGAGATGCTGCCTGACCTGCTGAGTTACTCCAGCATTTTGTGAATAAATACCTTCGATTTGTACCAGCATCTGCAGTTATTTTCTGACACAAATTGCTGGAGTAACTCAGCGGGTCAGGCAGCATCTCTGGAGAATTGGATAGATGCCCTTTCGGGTTGGGACCCTTCCTCAGACTGATTGCAAGGGGGCGGGACAGAAAGCTGGAAGAGAGGAGGGCAAGACCAAGTATGGTGGTGATAGGTGAACACAGGTGAAGGGGGGTGGGGGGGGGGGTTTAGATCGGCAGGATTGAAATGCTGCAAATTGTGCAGCTGGATGAAGGAACGTAGGTGGAGGTGGAGGGGAGAAACCGGTGCATGGTCAGCCAGGTTCGGGGGATGGGGGTGAGGTGGATGGGGGTAAGAAAGGGCGGGGGGGGGGGGTGGGTTGGGGAGAAAGGGGAGGGGGTGAAAGGGGAAGGGGAAGGGGGTGTTTGTAGAAGTTACCTAAAATTTGGAGAATTCAATGTTCATACAGTTGTAAGCCACCCAATCGGAATATGAGGTGCTGTTCCTCACTCTGGCAATGGAGGTGGCCTGGGATAGAAAGGGAATGGGAAGGGGAGTTAAAATGGTAAGCAAGTGGGAGATCTTGGCAGGCCGAGCACATGTGTTCAGCTGAGCAGTCGCCGACTCTGCACTTGGTAACTAAGAGAATTGGACAGAGCAAAGAAAAGGTGTGAAGTCAGTCACACTGCCATTTAAACACCGGGTCAGTGTCAGTGTGGGGATGTAACTGTGGGAATTTTCCAACTAGGATAAGTATACAGCACTGTGGACATTCCTCTCTGCAGTCTTTGAGAGACGCACAAAGAGTTTTGAGGTACTATATACCAGGGATATTCTGGGAAATGAGACAAGTCTAAACTCTGATCATTGTTCAATGGTTCTTTCTTGACACGTATGCTTAGATTTTTAGATTTAGATTCTACAGGACCCTTCGGCCCACCGAGTCGGCGCCGCCCAGCGATCCCCGCACACTAACACTATCCTACACACACCAGGGACAATTTTTACATTTACCCAGTCAATTAACCTACAAACGTGCACGTCTTTGGAGTGTGGGAGGAAACCGAAGATCTCGGAGGAAACCCACGCAGGTCACGGGGAGAACGTACAAACCCCGTACAGATGGCGCCCGTAGTCAGGATCAAACCTGAGTCTCCGGCGCTGCATTCGCTGTAAGGCAGCAAATCTACCGCTGCGCCACCGTGCCGCATGTCAACGGTTGCCAACTGTCCCGTATTAGCCGGGACATCCTGTATTTTGGACTAAATTGGTTTGTCCGGTACGGGACCGCCCTTGTCCTGTATTAGGCCTGGGGGACGCTGTAGCCCCGGACACTGTAGGTCCGGACACTGTAGGCCCAGGGGCCGCCGTAGGCCCGGACAGTGTAGGCTAACGGAGTGTGTTCGGGGAGCGGGGCCGAGCGTGTTCGCCAAATAGAGGCTGCTTAACAACCCGCCTCCCGGCCCAGGCGGCCGCCATTGGTGGAGCGGGAGCACGTGGCCGTTGTCTGGGTGAGGGCACGTGGGGCGTGGGCGGTGACATCACCTTTTGTCACTTATTTGGGAGTTAGAAAGTTGGCAACCCTACGTATGCACAGCATGGTGAAATGTTTTTGCACAACACTCAAATGCACGGTCGTCATATGTTGGCATCGTTTACAAGGACAAAGAAAAAGTCCAAAGTCCAAAGTCTAGTCCACATGCTTGGCCACATAACAGGCAACTGAATCATCCTACCACAACCAGAGGGTGGTCCTGAACTACTATCTACCTCATTGGGGGTCCTCGAACCATCCTTGATCGGACTTTACTGGCTTTACCTTGCACTAAACATTATTCCCTTATCATGTATCTATACACTGTAAATGGCTTGATTGTGATCAGGTATTGTCTTTACGCAGCACGGTGGCGCAGCGGTAGAGTTGCTGCCTTACGGCGAATGCAGCGCCGGAGACTCAGGTTCGATCCTGACTACGGGCGCTGTCTGTACGGAGTTTGTACGTTCTCCCCGTGACCTGCGTGGGTTTTCTCCGAGATCTTCGGTTTCCTCCCACACTCCAAAGACGTACAGGTTTGTATGGTAATTGGCTGGGCAAATGTAAACATTGTCCCTGGTGGGTGTAGGATAGTGTTAACGTGTGGGGATCGCTGGTCGGCGCGGACCCGGTAGGCCAAAGGGCCTGTTTCTGCGCTGTATCTCTAAATCTAAAAAATCTAAAGCACGCAACAAAAGCTTTCACTGTAGAATAAACGTGACAATAAACACGTGACAGTAAACTAAACTGAAACTGAAACCGAAACTGGTGGATTTGGAAACCAACAAACAAGTACATACATGGAAAAAGTTCACCTCTAACCATACAATCAAGTGCAAATTCAAAGCAATGTCTGGAAGGATCACAAATAATAGCATAAAATGGTACCTCCTGATATCATGGACAGTGAGAACTCTGGAGACTAACAAATGCAGAAGAAAACTTCAAGACTTTCATTTGTAGAAGAACTTGCTGTATTGAACCCTCAGCCCAGTTTAACTACATCCGAATATAATTAATGAGTTTGGGGAGTTGTTAAGCAAGCTAAAACAAATAAGTAATTGAAGAATTAATTAGTTTTGTGTAACATGTAGTGAATCTTTGAGTTGTTTAAACTAATCGCAATGAATACAATTATCAGGTGATGTCATTGTCTGGTGTGATTTGTGACATTTAACTGACACCACTTCTGTCAAAAATGAATAATCTGTTCTCATGAAAACAACAAGATGAGAGAACATTAGATTAAGGACTGGTCGTAAAAATGGAGATTGGCACAAAATGCTGGAGCAACTCAGCGGGACAGGCAGCATCTCTGGGGAGAAGGAATGGGTGACGTTTCGGGTTGAGACCCTTCCGTGTTAGAAACAATATGTGATATCTTTGAATAAATTTTGCACCATAACATTGGAATGAATATTCATTCATTCCAATATTATGGGGCAAAATTTATTCAAATGAATGAATGACTGAATAAGTTTATTGGCCAAGTATGTGCACATACAAGGAATGTGCCTTGGTGCTCCGCTCACAAATGACAACACAAACATACAGTTAACAATTAAGAATAAAGCATAACCACATCAAAACAATAAGGATACAACATTACGGTCTAAACATGTGGGTGAAAATAAACCAGAGCAAAAAATAAACTACAGACTTTGGTTATTAGGTAGAACTATCACTCGTGGGGAAAAAAGCTGTTTTTATGTCTGGCTGTGGCTGCTTTGACAATCCGGAGTCGTCTTCCAGAGGAAAGTGCTTCGAAGAGTTTGTGGCCAGGGTGAGAGGGGTCAGAGATTGTCTTGCCCGCTCGCTTCCTGGCCCTTGCAGTGTACAGTTCGTCAATGGGGGGAAGGTTGCAGCCAACAACCTTCTCGGCTGTGCGAACGATGTGTTGCAGCCTCCGGATATCGTGCTTGGTGGCTGAGCCAAACCAGACCATAATGGAGAAGGTGAGGACGGACTCAATGATAGCAGTATAGAATTGGACCATCATTGCCTGTGGCAGATTGTGTTTCCTCAGTTGCCGCAGGAAGTACATCCTCTGTTGGGCCTTGTTGACTGTGGAGTCGATGGTGGCCTCCCATTTAAGGTCCTTGGAGATGATGGTTCCAAGGAACTTAAATGACTCCACAGATGTGACTATAGTGTTGTTGATGGTGAGTGGGGGGAGGGGAGGGGGAGCTCTTTGAGAGTCTACAATGAAATGACTGCGGCTACAAAAAGCAACGTATACTTTGTGAATAGCTGAGGGACATTTCTGAGTGTGAGTATGCTATTAAATATCTTATGCTCTGTGGTGGAAGTGCAACAGCAAGACTAGTTGGAGAGTTACTGTGGACAGCTCTTGGAATACTGCCATCTGAAGAGGCGACACCTGGGCTAATGGAACAATTCAGTGGGTAAATATGGACTGACATCTTTCTTGTACATCCCAGCCTGAAGGAGGAATATGGAAGCTACTAAAGTCTCCAACCTTTCTCTCAGCTCCCAGCTGCTGAGCCTCCAGCGTTATCTCTAGATTGGCGGCACGGTGGCACAGCGGTAGAGTTGCTGCCTTACAGCGCCAGAGACCCGGGTTCGATCCTGATCATGGGTGCTGTCTGTACGGAGTTTAGATGTTCTCCCAGTGACCTGCTTGGGTTTTCGCCAGGTGCTCTGGTTTCCTCCCTACACTCCAAAGGCTAAATGGCTTCGGCAAAATTGTAAATTGTCCCTCGTGCGTGTAGAATAGTGCTAGTGTACGGGGATCGCTGGTCGGTGCGGACTCGGTGGGCCGAAGGACCTGTTTCCAAGCTGTATATCTAAACTGAACTAGACTAAATTCCTTGAGAAACAGTGGACAGCCGTTCAGTATTAAAAACATTATCCATTCCCGTTCACTAAGACAAAGACCTTTACCACGTTTAAAAACTTCTCGACAAGCACATACATTGCCAAGACATAGAAGGCTAAAAGACCAAGTGCTGGATAATTGGATTAGTACAGACGGAATCTTGATGGTCAGCATGGACATGGTGGGCCGAAGGGCCTGAATCTGTGATGCCTTGGGAAAAGTAAGGTTTTGATGTTCCCCAGTGGTGGGCAAGAGTTGAACTGAAAGGTGATTCAGTCGTATAACATCATGAGAGAGGCTGCTCCCCACCACACTGACACCATTCCTTCCTTGGAAGCTGGGAGAACCTGCTGGCTCCTTTGTAGAAACAAAGAACTGCAGATGCCGGTTGACAAAAGAAGAAAAGACACAAAGTGCTGGAGTAACTCAACGGGTCTGGCAGCATCTCTGGAGAACAAGAACAGGTGACGTTTCAGGTGAATAGGATGACGTGAGTGACCTATTCGTGGGCTCCGGAGATGCTGCCTGGCCCCAGTTGAGTTGCTCCAGCACTTTGTGTCTTTGCTGGCTCCTTTGAAGTGTTTCGCTCAGCCACTTTATTTCTGAACCGAACATCACAAAGGATTTTGGATGAGCCGGATTTTGAAGCTGTGGGGAAGTCAGCTTTAGAAGGAGATACAATGAGAAAAGGGATCAACCCTCCAACTGTCAGAGGCCTCACTCAGTCTGTGAAGGGATTATTTGGTTGGACAGGCTTAACTATCACACTGGAGCAGTTGCTACCTGTGGAACAACAATGCTTGTTTGATTCCGATAGCCCTTTGAGTGCTCATAAAGATTAAAGGGCTAGAAACTCACAACAATAAGGGAAGTCCGTTTTTGATGGGGCCACTTCCACTCTAAAGTGAGCTGAAATGTAATACTTCTTATCTGGAGATAGACACAAAATTCTGGAATAACTCAACGGGTCAGACAATAGACAATAGACAATAGACAATAGGTGCAGGAGTAGGCCATTCGGCCCTTCGAGCCAGTACCACCATTCAATGTGATCATGGCTGATCATTCTCAATCAGTACCCCGTTCCTGCCTTCTCCCCATACCCCCTAACTCCGCTTTCCTTAAAAGCTCTATCTAGCTCTCTCTTGAATGCATTCAGAGAATTGGCCTCCATTGCCTTCTGAGGCAGTGAATTCCACAGATTTACAACTCTCTGACTTGAAAAGGTTTTTCCTCATCTCCGTTCTAAATGGCCTGCCCCTTATTCTTAAACTGTGGCCCCTGGTTCTGGACTCCCCCAACATTGGGAACATGTTTCCTGCCACTAACTTGAGCTAACTTGAGCTTCGGCCCACCGTGTCCGCACCGACCAGCGATCCCCGCACATTAACACTATCCTATACACACTAGGGACAATTTTTACATTTACACCAAGCCAATTAACCTACGAACCCATATGTCTTTGGAGTGTGGGATGAAACTGAACATCTCGGAGAAAACCCACGTAGGTCCCTGGGAGATCGTACAAACTCTGTACAGACTACACCCAGAGTCAGGATCGAACCCGGGTATCTGGCGCTGTGAGGCAGTAACTCTAGCGCTGCGCCACCGTGCTGCCCGCACTTAGTCAATAGTCAATAGTCAATAGTCAATAGTCGTTTATTTGTCACATACACATAAATGTGTAGTGAAATGAAACATTACCTGCAGTTCAACAATAAGACCAATAAGAATAATCAATAAAAATGCAATAACACATACAATCATAAACTAACACCAAACAAAAGAAACATCCATCACAGTGAGTCTCCTCCAGTCCCTCCTCACTGTGATGGAAGGCCAGAATGTCTTTTTCTCTTCCCTGCCGTTTTCCCCCGTGGTCAGGCTGGTAAACTTGCCATGTCAGGGCGGTCGGGGCTCCCGACATTGAAGCCCCCGCCTATTCCAGGCCGCGCCGGACGGTGAAAGGTCCGCGGCGGGCCGACCCAAGCCCCGCGATTCGGGGCGGGCGAAGACGCTGTCGCTGCCGCTGCCGGAGGTTCCGATGTCGGCCTCCACCCAGGGGCCTGCGGGATTCCGACATCCACGCGGCCCGCGCCGGAGCCTCCGGAGACGAGTCGCAGCCGCTCCCGCAGCATCCGAAGGCGGCCAGCGCCGCAGGTGGTGAGTCCGGGCCGCGGGCTCTGCTAACCAGAGCCCCAGGTGGTCCCAGGTGCATGGCCGGTGGTAGGCCACAGCGGGGACGGGGACACGACACAGAAACAAAGGTCGCGTCTCCGTTCGGGAGAGAGAATTTTACAGCTCCCGTTCCCCCCCCACCCCACCCCACCCCCCCACACACATAACATACAAACCCTACACCATATTAAAACTACAATTCATACAAAAACAACAAAAAACACAAAAGACAGACGGACTGCAGGCAAGCCGCAGCTTAATATCGTTAGATATTAACCTCCCACAAATCCGTCCGTATTCAGTTCCATCTATCTATCTTCCACAGTGTTTGTAACTTTCGTAATAAAACTCTCATTATCAATGTGGACCAAAATAGAGAATATTTCTAACATTTAGTCTCAACAGGAAAAACTATATGATGATCTGCTCTGCGATAAGTAAGGCCGAAAACATTCATTCAACAGGTAAGGGATAAATGTTCCCATTACCAACCCCCTCCCCTGATTCCGTGACAGCAGCCCAGCAGAAAAACCATTTACATAATATTCAGATATTTTGCCGTACGATGAGAATACAAAATAAACTTTGCCCTTTATCACAAAGCTCGAAATAACAAGATGCCTTGAGCTCTCAGTAGCCAATTTGCGAGCCCACAATTGGATTCATCTTCAAAAGGTTGTCGAAAGGGCGCTCTGATTAATGGCTGCCTTCACCCATGTCAGGTATTCCATTATATCGGTGAGCTGGTGTGGAATTGAAAATGCCTGGCAAATTATTTCCCCGACAGGGCCTCAGAAACCTGTTCCTTCCATAATCATTATGAAGGATGTCAGGCCTACTCCACTGCTGCAAACGGATAAGCCAAAGAGAATTGAGTTCCGCCACGGCTAAGGATTTCTTTCAAGTGCCGCTGGATCGTTATATTCCTGTGTAAATATATATTTTTCTTGCCATCATCACGTTGAGAGATAACAGGGCATTCCTGTTACGATCAATATTTGTGCTCGGCCACTGGAGCGTGGCATATTTGCGCACGTTTGCGAGCTTTAGCAACGCAATGGTGCATCTTTCCGCCCGTTTCTCCAGGAGGGCACTTCTCGGCTCCATTAATGAAACACTTCTGTCCTCCAGAGTCTTAATAATGGGACTTTGTAGAGGGGACCGATGAATGATTGTCCAATTGCGTCAATTTTTGTACAGTGAGCTCCGCCAGTGGCCTATCAAACCATCCATTGTGGTACCTGTTTAAGTGTCCACATAACAACACAAGAGGCGTAGAGTCGTAGAGTGATACAACCTGGAAACAGGCCCTTCAGCCCAACTTGCCCACACCGGCCAACATGTCCCATCTACACCAGTCCCACCTGCCTGCATTTGGCCCATATCCCTCTAAACCAGTGGAAAAAGCAGGAACAGGGTACTGATTTTAGATGATCAGCCATGATCATATTAAATGGCGATGCTGGCTCGAAGGGCTGAATAGCCTACTCATGCACCTATTTTTCTATGTTTCTAATACATGATTACAATCGAGCCATTTACAGTGCAGATACATGATAAGGGAATAACGTTTAGTGCAAGGTGAAGGCAGTAAAATCTAATCAAAGATAGTCTGAGAATCACCAATGAGGTAGATAGTAGTTCAGGACTGCTCTCTAGTTACGGTAGGATGGGGCTAAATGGGGTATGTTGGGCAAGTTGGGCCGAAGGGCCTGTTTCCACGCTGTATGACTCTATGCCTCTCAAATGCTGCTGGACATGTTGAGTGCTTCCACAATTGCCTGTTTTCATTTCAGATTTCCTGCTTCTGCAGTTCTTTGATCTTCTTTCATTATTACTCTCCATCAAGATTGAAATCCATGGATTTAAAGGGGTTGTCTAAGCATGCATAGGACAACCCCTTTAAATCCATGGATTTCAATCTTGATGTCGGGCTTTTTTGTTCGACCTGTGATCGTGCCTTTTTGGAAGTCCACATCAAATGATTTTCCTCATTGACTCTCTCTTTTCTGCTGTGTAGGAAAATAACTGCAGATGCTGGTACAAATCGAAGGTATCACAAAATGCTGGAGTAACTCAGCGGGTCAGGCAGCATCTCAGGAGAGAAGGAATGGGTGAGGTTTCGGGTCGAGACCCTTTCTCAGTTCGGGAGCACAGAGAAACGGGAGCACCCGGAGAAAACCCACTGGGACAGCGTACAAACTCCGTACAGACGGCACCTGTAGTCAGGATTGAACCCGGGTCACTGGCGCTGTAAGGGTTAGCCACTCAAACGTTGTGCCCCTTAACCTACACGGTCACAGGGAGAACCTACAAAGTCATATCATATCATATCATATATCATATATATACAGCGCGGAAACAGGCCTTTTCGGCCCACCAAGTCCGCGCCGCCCAGCGATCCCCGTACATTAACACTATCCTACACCCACTAGGGACAATTTTTTTAAAACATTTACCCAGCCAATTAACCTACAAACCTGTACGTCTTTGGAGTGTGGGAGGAAACCGAAGATCTCGGAGAAAACCCACGCAGGTCACGGGGAGAACGTACAAACTCCTTACAGTACAGCACCCGTAGTCAGGATCGAACCTGAGTCTCCGGCGCTGCATTCGCTGTAAAGCAGCAACTCTACCGCTGCGCTACCGTGCCGCCAAGTCCACACCAACAGCACCAGAGGTCAGGATTGAACCTGCATCTCCGGCACAGTGAGGCAACAGACCCACCAGTTGCGTTGCTCCCTTCTCTAACTTTTGGTTTAGTTTAGTTTAGAGGTACAGTGCGGACACGGGCCCTTCGGCCCACCGAGTCCATGCCGACCAGCGATCACTCCATACATGAACACCATCCGACACACTAATTACCAAGCCAATTAGCCTACAAACCTGTACGTCTTTGGAGTGTGGGGGGGGGGAAACCACAACACCTGGAGAAAACCGACACAGGTCACGGGCAGATGGTACGAACGAACTCAGTACAGACAGCGCCAGTAGTCAGGAACGAACCTGGATCACTGGCGCTGTAAGGCAGCAACTCTATCGCTGCCCCCCACCGTGCCGCTTATCATCTACAAAAAGCTTCACTGCCAGCTGCACTGAACCTCTCCAAACCATCTACTTCATGCACTAGTGTTTTCAATAAATCACGTCTTCATGTAGGTGTCATGCACATTTGCTCCAGCATTCTCCTCCATTATGGTGGCATTAACATAATTACCTCCACGCCTTGCAACAGACTGTATTACACACTGACTGGATCACTCGTCTTCTTAATGTCCCATGTATGCAGTGCGCGGTTGAAAGAAACATTATTGCAAATGTCCAATAAATCTAATTAATAATGACAACAACTGTGATTATACCATGTATTTGGCAGACCACTAAATATTATGAACTCGATGAAAATGGTGTGTGTTCAGATTACCTTGCACACTTTCAGTATATTTCTGCTCTGATGTTGATTTGCATTCTTTCTTTCCTCTCTTTCTTAAACCAAGTCAAGTCAAGTCAAGTCAAATTTATTTGTCACATACACATACTCGATGTGCAGTGAAATGAAAGTGGCAATGCCTGCGGGTTGTGCACAAAAAGAATTACAGTTACAGCATATAAATAAAGTTAATAAGTTACTAAACATAGCACAAAAAGTGTCGACAAAAATTTAGTCTCTGGGGTTATAAAAGTTGACAGTCCTGATGGCCTGTGGGAAGAAGCTCCGTCTCATCCTCTCCGTTTTCACAGCGTGACAGCGGAGGCGTTTGCCTGATCGTAGCATCTGGAACAGTCCGTTACTGGGGTGGCAGGGGTCCCTCATGATCTTGCTTGCTCTGGATCTGCACCTCCTGATGTATAGGTCCTGCAGGGGGACGAGTGTAGTTCCCATGGTGCGTTCTGCCGAACGCACTACTCTCTGCAGGGCCATCCTGTCCTGGGCAGAGCTGTTCCCAAACCAGACTGTAATGTTGCCGGACAGGATGCTCTCTACAGCCCCAGAGTAGAAACAATGAAGGATCCTCAGCGACACTCTGAATTTCCTCAGTTGTCTAAGGTGGTAAAGGCGCTGCTTAGCCTTACCCACCAGTGCGGCAATGTGCGTTGCCCACGTCAGATCCTCTGCGATGCGGACTCCCAAGTATTTGAAACTGCTCACCCTATCCACAGTAGACCCATTTATCTCGAGTGGCGTGTACGTCCTTGGATGTTCAGCCCTTCTGAAGTCCATAATCATTCTTCTTCTTCTTTCTTTTTAACTTTTTTTTTGCATTTGATCCAGATCCATTCACACTGCTTTGTTTTTCAAGGAAAGTATCTGGAGTTTTTCCCTCCCAGAATACTCCACCTATAGTCCTTTCTCTCTCTTTCACCTCCCTCACTAATCTATTCGCCAACATTGGGCACGGTGGCACAGCGATAGAACTGCTGCCTTGCTGGGCCAGAGACCCGACTACGATCCTGACTATGGGTGCTGTCTGTACGGAGTCTGTACATTCTCCCCGTGACCTGCGTGGGTTTACTCCAGGTGCTCCGGTTCCTACCCACGCTCACGGATTTGTAGATTAATTGACCAGTAAAAATTGTAAATCGTCCCTAGTGTGTAGGACAGTGATCATATATGGGGTGATCGATGGTCGGCACGGACTCAGTGGGCCTTCAATACCATAGCTTTCAATACCATAGTCCCCACCAGACTGGCTAAGAAGCTGCTGGAACTGGGGCTTAGCACCCCTCTGTGTGCCTGGGTCCTGGACTTTCTCACCGCCAGGCCCCAAGTGGTCAAGATGAGAGAACACACATCTAGCCCCCTCACCCTGAACATAGGATCCCCCCAGGGTTGCGTCCTTAGCCTCCTACTGTACTCCCTGTACACACATGACTGTGTGACCAGGTTCAGCTCAAACTCCATCATCAAGTTTGCTGATGGCACTGTGGTGGTGGGCCGGATCTCCAACAATGAGAAGGCCTACCGGGAGGAGGTGGTGATCTGGCACTCTGGTGTCAATAGACAATAGGTGCAGGAGGAGGCCATTCAGCCCTTCGAGCCAGCACCGCCATTCAATGTGATCATGGCTGATCATTCTCAATCAGTACCCCGTTCCTGCCTTCTCCCCATACCCCCTGACTCCGCTATCCTTAAGAGCTCTATCCAGCTCTCTCTTGAATACATTCAGAGAATTGGCCTCCACTGCCTTCTGAGTCAGGACAATAGCCTCCTCTTGAATGTCAAAAAAACTAAGGAGATGATTGTGGACTTTAGAAGGGCTCAACATCCAAGGACGTACACGCCACTGGAAATAAATGGGTCTACTGTGGATAGGGTGAGCAGTTTTAAATACCTGGGAGTCCGCATCACAGAGGATCTGACATGGACAACACACATTTACCACCTTAGGCAGCTGAGGAAATTCAGAGTGTCTCTGAGGATCCTTCAATGCTTCTACTCTGGGGCTGTAGAGAGCATCCTGTCCGGCAACATCACAGTCTGGTTTGGGAACAGCTCTGCCCAGGACAGGAAGGCCCTGCAGAGAGTAGTGCGTTCGGCAGAAAGCACCATGGGAACTACACTCGCCCCCCTGCAGGACCTATACATCAGGAGGTGCAGATCGAGAGCAAGCAAGATTATGAGGGACCCCTGCCACCCCAGCAACGGACTGTTCCAGCTGCTATGGTCAGGCAAACGCCTCCGCTGTCACGCTGTGAAAACGGAGAGGATGAGATGGAATTTCTTCTGACAGGCCATCAGGACTGTTAACTTTTATAACTCCAGGGACTAAATTTTGTCTTCTCTGTATTAACTTTAATTTATATGCTGTAACTGTAATTCTTTTTTTGTACAATCCGCAGGCATTGCCACTTTCATTTCACTGCACATCGTGTATGTGTATGTGACAAATAAACTTGACTTGACTTGAAAGGACCTGTTTCCGCACTGTATCTCTGAAGTCTAAAGCACCATAAACATTGGGATTACCTGGGCAATCCTAGCCTTACCATATCAGAGATATTCATGGCTCCCTGATTTAATCTTGTTATAGTACCTGCCCCAGCTACCCCATCAGACAGCTCGTTCCATGTACCCACCACCCTTTGTGTGAAAAAAGTTGTCCCTCAGGTTCCTATTAAATATTCTTACAGAGGAAGATGATCTTTTCTCACCTCTTCACTCCCCCCACCTCCTACTTTCACTCTGATGAAGGGTCCTGACCCAAAACATCCTTTTTATCCAGAGATGCTGCCTGCCCGGCTGAGTTACTCCAGCACCTTGTGCCTATCTTTGGCATAAACCAGAGTCTGCAGGTTCTTTGATTCTTCTGCTGAAACAAAGTTCATACTGCAAGTTTAAATTGGGAAATGGCTGCCTTCAGTAAAATATATTCTGTTGTCAACTCCGTCTGGACTGAGTAATATTGCTTGCTGCAGCTCCAAAGAAACGTTGCAGCATTTGTAATCCACAGTAAGCTGCAAAAGAACAGCGTTTTTTTTTTGCTTCTGAAGCCATTAAGGTCCATGTATGCTCCTACTGAATGAATGAATGAATGAATGAATGAATGAATGAATAAGTTTATTGGCCAAGTATGCATATACAAGGAATGTGCCTTGATGCTCCGCTCACAAATGACAACACAAACACACAATTAACAATTAAGAATAAAAGCAGAGCCACATCAAAACAATAAGGAAACAACATTACGGTCTAAACATGTGGGTGAAAATAAACCAGAGCAAAAACGAGACTACACACTTTGGTTATTGAGTAGAACTATCATTCGTGGAAAAAAGCTGTTTTGACAGTCTGGAGTCGCCTTCCAGAGGGAAGTGCTTCGAAGAGTTTGTGGCCACGGTGAGAGGGGTCGGAGATGATCTTGCCCGCTCGCTTCCTGGCCCTTGCAATGTACAGTTCGTCAATGGGGGGAAGGTTGCAGCCAACAACCTTCTCGGCTGTGCGAACGATCCGTTGCAGCCTCCGGATGTCGTGCTTGGTGGCTGAGCCAAACCAGACCATGATGGAGAAGGTGAGGACGGACTCAATGATAGCAGTATAGAATTGGACCATCATTGCCTGTGGCAGATTGTGCTTCTTCAGTTACCGCACGAAGTACATCCTCTGTTGGGCCTTTTTGACTGTGGAGTCGATGGTGGCCCCCCATTTAAGGTCCCTGGAGATGATGGTTCCAAGGAACTTAAATGACTCCACAGATGTGACTGTGGTGTTGTTGATGGTGAGTGGAGGGGATCTCTTCGAAATTCTACAATTAGTTCCACTGTCTTGAGAGCATTGAGCTCCAGGTTGTTGCGATGGCACCAGGATGCTAGCTGTGTCACTTCCCATCCTGGATCAGTCCAATCAGGGTAGTGTCATCCTCAAACTTGAGGAGCTTGACAGAGGAGTCTGTGGAGGTGCAGTCATTGGTGTAGAGAGAGAGTAAAGGAGAGGGGAGAGTTATTGGAACTGTTATTGGAAGAGGGAGGACAACAGATGGACCGGCTGGAGAATCAGTGCTGGAAAACCGTAACCAAAACTGTTTCACTAGTCGTTCACACTTCAGCACATTTAGCCAAGAAAATTCAGACAGGGAGCAAACGTTTCGAAATGAACTAAGGGAATGAATGGAAGTGAATACCCAATTCCTAAACAGAACTGATAGTTCCAAAGATACAAGCACTCAATGGGAATCTGTATCTCACACTCGAAACACCTGCATAAGTTCATAAGTTGGCACAGCGGTAGAGTTGCTGCCTTACAGCGAATGCAGCGCCAGAGACTCAGGTTCGATCCTGACTACGGGCGCCGTCTGTACAGAGTTTGTACGTTCTCCCCGTGACCTGCGTGGGTTTTCTCCGAGATCTTCAGTTTCCTCCCACACTCCAAAGACGTACAGGTATGTAGGTTAATTGACTGGGTAAAATGTAACAATTGTCCCTAGTTGTGTGTAGGATAGTGTTAATGTGCGGGGATCGCTGGGCGGCACGGACTCGGTGGGCCGAAGGGCCTTGTTTCCGCGCTGTATCTCTAAATCTAAATCTAAAATCTAAATAAGTTCTCGGAGCAGAACTTGGCCCATCAAGTCTACTCTGCCGTTCCATCATGGCTGATCTATCTTTCTCTCTCAACTCCATTCTCCTGCCTTATCCCCTTAGCCCGACACCCGTACTAATCAAGAATCTGTCAACCTCCACCTTAAAAATATCCATTGACCTGGCCTTCACAACCGTCTGTGCAGGTGGAGGGAGAACTGTGTACTCTGCATGTAGTACCTGGAGAGTGCAATGTGTGTATACTCACAGGATCCAAACACAGTGTGTTTTGGGACATGGTGAGTCTTTGGGAATTGATTTTCCACTTTCATTCATTCACGTAGAGCACATTTGGAGGCCCTGTACACGGAGGATTGTGATGCACACCCTGTATGCTTGGACATGGAGGGTGTAGTGTCCAGTCTGTGCCCTCTACATGGAGTGTGGAGTGCACAGTCTGTGTCCAAAGAATTATTCACAAAATGCTGGAGTAACTCAGCAGGTCAGGCAGCATCTCAGGAGAGAAGGAATGGGTGACGTTTTGGGTCGAGACCCTTCTTCAGACTGATGTCAGGGGGGGCGGACAAATGTATCCACTGCTCTAGATGGCAACCTGTTTACATCGGCGAAACCAAACGCAGGCTCGGCCATCGTTTCGCTCAACACCTTCGCTCAGTCCGCCTTAACCAACCTGATCTCCCGGTGGCTGAGCACTTTAACTCTCCCTCCCACTCCGACCTTTCCGTCATGGGCCTCCTCCAGCGCCATAGTGAAGACCACCGGAAATTGGAGGAACAGCACCTCATATTTCACTTGGGCAGCTTGCAGCCCAGTAGTATGAACATTGACTTCTCCAACTTTAGATAGTTCCTCTGTCCCTCTCTTCCCCCCCCCTCCCCCTTCCCAGTTCTCCCTCTAACTTCCTGTCTCCACCTATATCCTTCCTTTGTCCCGCCCCCCTGACATCAGTCTGAAGAAGGGTCTCGACCCAAAACGTCACCCATTCCTTCTCTCCCGAGATGCTGCCTGACCTGCTGAGTTACTCCAGCATTTTGTGAATAAATCGATTTGTACCAGCATCTGCAATTATTTTCTTATACTACTGTGTCCAAAGAAGATTGACGAAGGGTTCCGACCCAAAACGCCACCCATCCTTTTTCTCCAGAGAACGCTGTCTGGCCCGCTGAGTTACTCCAGCACTTTGAGTCCATCTTCGGTTTAAAACCAGCACCTGCAGTTGCTTCCTGCACACACTGTCCCTACACCTGACAGCAGTTTCCCCAAACCAGTACTCTACTCTGAGCTCCATCGTGGAAAGTGACTTCCAAATCCTTGGGTCCGCAGCCACCTAAAATGGAGAAGGATCGTCCGGAAAGGAAATTAATTAGTAACATTGCAATTTAGACACAAAGTACTTGCGCAGGATAAGCGCTTAACCAAGAAAACCAAGCCCAAAGCCAAAGTACTATCTAGACTGATTGTACAAACTTATGCTAAGGACAATAACCAACTCCACATATGATAACCAGCTACCTACATGTTATCAAGCACATTGAAAAAAAAATGTTTTTGTTTTGTTGTTTTTTTTTTGTGTGTACATATTTGTGCGTGCGTGTGTGTCTAGATATATATGATCTAAATATAAGTGTACTTGTGAGTAGACAATAAATGCTGGAGTAACTCAGCGGGACAGGCAGCATCTCTGGAGAAAAAGAATGGGTGACGTTTCGGGTCGAGACCCTTCTTCAGTGTGTGTGTGTATATATACACACACACTGAACTTTGTTTTTCTCTCTTGTTTATTATATTGTTTACAGTGCACTATGTTTACATATTCTGTTGTGCTGCTGCAAGTAAGAACTTAATTCTTCTATCTGGGACATGTGACAATAAAACACTCTCTCTCTCTCTCTCTCTCTCTCTAGATGCAAGTATTTCATTGGGGCTATCATAGCGATAGGGTCATACAGCAAGGACACAGGCCCTTCGGCCCCACTTGCCCATGCTGACTCAGATGGCCCAACTACACTAGTCCCACTTGCCTGCATTTGGCCCATATACCTCTAAACCTTTCCTGTCCATGTACCTGTCCAAATGTCTTCTAAATGGCGTTCTAGTACCTGCCCCAGCTACCCACAATGGCAGTTTGTTCCATATACACACCACCCCTTCCTTAACTCTTTTTGACCAGAGCTGACGGAGGTCACACACATCAGCAGAAGGAGCAGACAACATCTCTATCTCTTGGCAAGATGGACGTTGATGACAAAATTCTCGCTCACCCTGTCATTCAACACCTCACCTACCTATAGTCAAGTCAAGTCAAGTCAATTTTATTTGTATAGCACATTTAAAAACAACCCACGTTGACCAAAGTGCTGCACATCTGACTAGGAAAAAAAAAAGAAACATACAGTGGCAGGCAGCCAAACACAACGGCGCGGCCATCTTGAACAAAATGTTAATTCAATCACCCACAGTCCAACAACAAAAGCATTAAATAAGCATCAAAATTACACCCCCAAAAAAAACCCCCCAAAAACACAGTCCAACAATAAAAGCACTAAACAGGCACCCAAATTACCCAACCCCAAAAACCCCCAAAAACACAGTCCAACAATAAAAGCATTAAATAGGCATTCAAATCACACAACCCCAAAAACCCCCAAAAACACAGTCCAACAATAAAAGCGCTAAACAGGCATTCAAATTACACAACCCCACAACGTGAGGACCTTCTGGCAAGCTCAAGACTCACAGAACTAGAGAGGAACCAAGTCCCAACATTGGGTCATAAGATCATAAGTGATAGGAGAGGAATTAGGCCATTTGGCCCATCAAGTCTACTCTGCCATTCAATCATGGCTGATCTATCTCTCCCTCCTAACCCTATTCTCCTGCCCTCTCCCCATAACCTCTGACACCCGTACTAATCAACACTGAGTGTCAACCATTGCTTTGTCTCCACAGGCGTTGCCCGACCCGCTTGGTTCCTCCAGCCGCTTGTTTCTTGCTCCTGATTCTAGTGCCTTGCAGTCTCTCGTGTCTCTGGAAACAAGTCACCCTCGATTGCAAGGGACTGCCTAAAAGAGAAGGTTATTTTAGAAGATGAACGGAACTAATTCCGATGCATTAAGTTTTATGAGGTCTAAGGAAAGGCTTGGACAGACCCCTCCGGATCCCAACGTTAAATCTCAAGAGTACCATTGTACTCTCAGCAACCATCAAGGTCACCTTAATGAGACAGTTGCCTCCAGCTATGCTACCCATTATACAAGAGTGGTTTTACATCTTGCAGTCTACCACCTGCTGTTAAAAACAACACATCGGCTGTTAAATAAAGATTGTTTAATCAATTCCCCCAGTGGTCACCATTGCATTTAATATTTACTTTGACTGAGTCATTAACAAAATCAAGCTAATTTCTCCTTGAAGCTCCAACAGTGCAGGCAGTTCATTATTATATAACCACTTTGCTATAATGAAGATCGGTGGTTGCCTACCACGCTCACTTCCTCTGTAAAGGTTACAAACAAAGCAAACATGGCCAAGTTATTATTAAAAAAACATGCTAATCAAAGAGAGGGATTGCCCACTTTCTGGTGCTTTAGATGTTATCACCGTTCACTCAAGATGTCCGCAAGAACAGAGGGGGGAGGGGCAGGCTTGCTCAGAAGGATGGAGTATTGAGTTATGTCTCCAACCTTTCAGAAAAATGGTCTGTTAGTGGCACCGTCACTGTCTGTGGTGATACTCAATAGCCAAAATGCAAAGTGCCCGAGGAACTCAGCGGGTCAGGCATCATTTGTGGAGAGCATGAATAGGCCCATTTCAGGTCGAGACCCATCCTCAGAATGGCACTCGATAACATGCTTTAGACTAGAGTTTAGATATACTTTGAGGAAGGACATTCTTATTATTGAAGGAGTACAGCGTAGGTTCACGAGGTTAATTACCGGAATGGCGGGACTGTCATATGTTGAAAGACTGGAGCGAATGGGCTTGTATACTCTGGAATTTAGAAGGATGAGAGGGGATCTTACTTATTGAAACATATAAAGATTATTAAGGGATTGGACATGCTAGAGGCAGGAAACATGTTCCCGATGTTGTGGGAGTCCCGAACCAAGGGCCATAGTTTAAGAATAAGGGGTAGGCCATTTAGAACGGAGATGAGGTAAAACTTTTTTGGTCAGAGAGTTGTAAATCTGTGGAATTCTCTGCCTCAGAAGGCAGTGGAGGCCAATTCCCTGGATGCTTTCAAGAGAGAGTTAGATAGAGCTCTTAATGATAGCAGAGTCAAGGGATATGGGGAGAAGGCAGGAACGGGGTACTGTTTGTGGATGATAAGCCATGATCACGGTGAATGGTGGTGCTGGCTCGAAGGGCCTACTCCTGCACCTATTACCTATTGTCTATTATTGTCTAAATTACATTTTTTTTACCGTAACCAATAAACTTACAAACCTGTACATCTTTAGAGTGTGGGAGGAAACCGGAGCACCCAGAGAAAACTTATGAGGTCACAGGGAGAACCAACAAACTCCATATAGACAAGCACACGTAGTCAGGATTGGACCCGGGCCTCTGGCGCTGTAAGGCAGCAGCTCTACCGCTACGCCACCGTCTCCGGCCTTTCAGAAAATGGCCTGTTGGTGGCATCATCTCAATCTGTGGTGATGTTCAATAGCAAAAATCCAAAGTGGTAGAGGAACTCAGCGGGTCAGGCGACATTTTTGGAGGGGAAGGACAGGCACATTATACACCGATAAGCCAAATCATTATGACCACTGACAGGTGAAGTGAATAACATTGATTATCTTGTTACAATGGCACCTGTCAAGGGGTGGGATATATTAGGCAGCAAGTGAACAGTCAGTTCTTGAAGTTGATGTGTTGGATGCAGGAGAAATGGGCAGGAGTAAAGACCTGAGCGACTTTGACAAGGGGCCAAATTGCTGGATCGACAAGTCCGATCCACGGCGGCTCCACCTCACAATTTACAGGACTTGAAGGATCTGCTGCTATTGCTTTGGTGCCAGATATCACAGGACACCTTCAGGGGTCTTGTAGAGTCCATGCCTCGGCGGGTCGGCGCTGTTCTGGCGGCACACGGAGGACCAACAGCATATTAGGCAGGTGGTCATAATGTTTTGGCTCATCAGTGTACACCTCTATAATATCATTCCTCAGTTTCCTACGTTCCGAGCAATAAAGTCATAGCTTGCCAAACGTCTCCCTATAACTCAGTCCCTCGAGTCCTGGCAATATCCTTATAATTCTTCTCTCCACTCTTTCCAGCTTAACAGCATCTTTCCTCTCGCAGGGTGACAAGAACTAAACACACTACTTCAAGTGTGGCCTCACTAACATCTTACAACTGCAACAGAACATTCTAACGTCACAGCCTCAGAATTAAAGGGCGTTCTTTTAGAAAGGAGGTGAGGAGGAACTTCTTTGGTCAGAGGGTAGTTAATCAGTGGAACTCATTGCCACAGAGGGCTGTGGAGGCCAAGTCAGTGGATATCTTTATGCCAGAGACAAATTCCTGATTAGAACAGGTGTCAAGGGTTATGGGGAGAAGGCAGGAAAATTGGATTAGGAGGCAGAGATCAGCCATGATTGAATGGCGGAGTAGACTCGATGGGCCGAATGGCCTAATTCTACTCACTTCTGAACTTCAATATTCACCGATGAAGGCCAGCATGCTAAAAGCTTTCTTCACCTGTGACACCACGTTCAGGAAATTATGTACTTGTACTTCTAGGTCCCTCTGTTCTCTAAAAGCTGCAGCAAGTAACAATTTCATTGTTCTGTTTGCTGTGTTTCTAACAATTAAACACCCTTGACTTCACACAAAATGATTAATGTTTTTATTGACAAAAAGGTCTCTGGTTCCCAACTTCCTTCCCTACATATGTAACTGCAGACCCATCAGATCCTTTGCAAGTCAGGATGAACAATAAATGTTGGTGTTGTTGAAGACACCCATCTCCTGTTAATAACTTACAAAAAAGCTCAATATCAAAATTGTGTAGCGAGAGAAATGTTCACAGAAATGGGAAAATAGAAAGGAATGGTGGCGTAATGGTAGAGTTGTTGCCTTACAGCTCCAGAGACCCGGGTTCGATCCTGACTACGGGTGCTGTCCGTACAGAGTTTGTACGTTCTCCCCGTGACCTGCGTGGGTTTTCTCCGAGATCTTCAGATTCCTCCCACGCTCCAAAGACGTACAGGTTTGTAGGCTGATTGGCTTGGCATAAATGTAAAACAAATTGTCACTAGAGTGTGTCGGGTAGTGTTAATATGCAGGGATCGCTGGTTGGCGCGGACCCGGTGGGTCGAAGGGCCTGTTCAGCCCACCTGTTGAAGGGCACAACCTACACACACTAGGGACAATTTACACTTATACCAAGCCAATTAACCAATAAACCAGTACCTCTTTGGAGTGTGGGAGGTCGTGCGGAGGGGACTTGGTGGTGGGGGAAAGAGGGGTACTGGGAAAAGGGGAGGTCCATATCCCTCCCCTCTCCCCCATCCCTCCCTCCTCCCCTCCCCCACCCCCTCTCTCCCCCCCCCTCCCTCCCCCCTCCACACCTCCCCCCCATCTCCCATCACCCTCCCCCCCTCCATCCTCCACACCTCCCTCCCTCCACCCCTCCCTCCCCCTCGATCCCTCCCCCCTCCACACCTCACACCTCCCTCCCCCACACCTCCCTCTCCCTCCCTCCCCCCTTCACTCCCTCCCTCCCCCCCTCCCGGTAACAATGGAAACCCTAAGAGGACGGGCCAAAGGGGAGAGTGTGGGGAGAGTAAGAGTGGGGATGGGGAGGAGAGAATGGGGGGGTGTGGGGACGGGCCCCAATGGGCCCTCTTTGCTAGTATATATATATATATATATCTACTGTATACACGGTTGTGGTGAGACATAATATTACTCATAGAGTTGTGTGTCCATCTAACATGTTGAGCAAATTTTGCAGCTTCTCCATCATCAAGACAACTTGGCGTTTTCATATTTGCCTGTTCTGCTGAGATGGAGCTCTGACTTATTTAGTTCTCCGTACAGAATCTGACACAAGATACATAAAAAGTCACTGTCGACTACAGTCAAGTCATGGACAGGAAAATGTGGAGCAACATGTAATGTAATTGCTGCAAATTGAAACGTTGTAATGGAAACAGTGTTCTAGATGACAGCCTTTAAATAAAGTTCAAACGTACGACAGAAGTGATGTCTCAACTGCAGGCCTTTTAATGAAGCCAGTGCTTATTACCGAGGTAGTTTTAATTCTTAAGTCTCGCAGAGTCATAGTCGTAGAGCCATACAGCGTGGAAACAGGCCCTTTGGCCCAACTTGCCCACACCGGCCAACATGTCACAGCTACAATAGTCCCACCTGCCCGTGTTTGGCCCATGTTCCTCTAAACCTGTCTTCTCCATGTGCCTGTCCAACTGTTTCTTAAACGTTGAGGAAGTCCCTGCCTCAGCTACCTCCTCTGGCAGCTTGTTCCATACACCCACCACCCTTTGTGTGGAAAAAGTTACCTCTCAGATTCCTATTACATATTTTCCCCTTCACCTTAAACCTATGTCCTCCGGCCCTCGATTCCCTTACTCTGGGCAAGAGACTCTGTGCATCTACCCGATCTATTCCTCTCATGATTTTATAAACCTCTATAAGATCGCCCCTCATCCTCCTGCGCTCCAAGGAATAGAGTCCCAGCCTGCTCAATCTCTCCTGAAAGCTCACACCCTCGAGTCCTGGCAACATCCTTCTCTGTAGCCTTCTCTTCTCTGTAAAGTAATGCACAAAACGCTGGAAACACTCAGCAGATCAAACTGCATCTGTGGAAAGAGAAATCATTAAGGCCCTGGATTCTTTGTCTTCAAATTAATTTGTTTTTCCCCTTTCTCAGTTCTGACAAAGAGTCGAAACCTAAAAAAAAATCTATTTCTCTACCCACAGATGCTGCCTGACACGTTCAGTTCCTCTAGCAGCTTTACCAGTTATATTATCAGTGTTATTTTATTTGATCAGTTTTAGCATTTTTTTAATCCTACTGTGGGTGTTTGGGGGAGATTTTGCTTGAAATATTTTCTAACCTGGGTCTAAGTTCAAACACGAAAGTACAGATTTGTCCTTTTACTAACCAATCTTTCTCCTTCTGAAGTCATTTATGATGATACTTAAAGTTACCGTTGAATCATTAACTGCGAAATCCTTAAGACCATAAGGCATTACAGCAGAATTAGGCCATTTGGCCCATCAGGTCTACTCCACCATTCAATCATGGCTGATCTGTCTTTCCCTCTCAACCCCATTCTCCTGCCTTCTACTGTATAACCTTTGATGCCCTTACTAATCAAGAACTCATCGATATTCTCTATAAAAACACCCAATGTCCGTCTGTCACTAGCCATTACATCAGCGAGATCCCAACGTCATTCAGGCCTGTGTGAATGAGAGGCAGTAGCAATATTTACATCGCTTGGATAGAGTGGATGTGGAGAGGATGGTTCCACTAGTGGGAGAGTCTAGGACCAGAGGCCATAGCCTCAGAATAAAAGAACTTTCCTTTAGGAAGGAGATGAGGAGGAATTTCTTTCATCAGACGGCGGTGAATCTGTGGAATTCTTTGCCACAGAAGGCTATGGAGGCCAAGTCGATGGATATTTGTAAAGCAGAGATAGATAGATTCTTGATTAGTACAGGTGTCAGAGGTTATGGGGAGAAGGCAGGAGAATGGGGTTAGGTGGGAGAGATTGATCAGCCATGATTGAATGGCGGAGTAGATTTGATGGGCCGGATGGCCTAATTCTGCCCCTAACACTTATGACATTATAATTACTCAAGGTCAGGCAATGGTCTCCAGCAAGAGAGGATCTACCATAGCAATTCAATGTCATTTCCAAGCATCAACAGTCTGTGGATTATCATTGACTAGCCACATATAATTAACACAGCAAATGAGAGCAGATCAAGGAGAGTGATGAGTGCCTGGAATGCCCTGTCTGGGTGGTGGTTGAGGCCGATACAATAGTGGCATTTAAGAGACTTTTTGATAGACATCTGGATATGCAGGAAATGGAGGGATATGGGCTGTGTAGGTAGATAAGAGATGGTTTTGGCATCATATTCGGCACAGACACTGTGGGCCGAAGGGCTTGTTCTTGTGCTGTGTAGGCATGCCCCAACTTACGTAAACTCACACTTACAATAGACAATAGACAATAGACAATAGGTGCAGGAAGAGGCCATTCAGCCCTTCGAGCCAGCACCGCCATTCAATGCGATCATGGCTGATCACTCTCAATCAGTACCCCGTTCCTGCCTTCTCCCCATACCCCCTCACTCCGCTATCCTTAAGAGCTCTATCCAGCTCTCTCTTGAAAGCATCCAACGAACTGGCCTCCACTGCCTTCTGAGGCAGAGAATTCCACACCTTCACCACTCTCTGACTGAAAAAGTTCTTCCTCATCTCCGTTCTAAAGCCCACTGACTCCTCCATGGTCTCCATGGTGGAGCTCCCACTGGGTCTCCGCGTCGGAGCTCCCCCTGGTCTCCACGTCGGAGCTCTCCCCATGGTCTCCACGTCGGAGCTCCCCCATGGTCTCCACATCGGATCTCCCCCCTGGTCTCCACGTTGGGGTTCCCCATGATCTCCACGTCGGAGCTCCCCCTGGTCTCCACGTCAGAGCTCCACCCATGGTAAATGGGTGGTTGATGGTCAACACTTTTTCATGCTGTATTTCTCTAAACTCTACCATGATAGGAGCAATGCTTTGAAAGTTCCGTTTAGTTTAGTTCTGGGCGGCACAGTGGCGCAGCGGTAGAGTTGCTGCCTTACAGTGCTTGCAGCGCCAGGGTTCAATCCCGATTACATCTGTACATCCCTACGGGCGCTGTCTGTATGGAGTTTGTACGTTCTCCCTGTGACCGCGTGGGTTTTCTCCGAGATCTTCGGTTTCCTCCCACACTCCAAAGACGTGCAGATTAATTGGCTTGGTATAAGTGTAAATTGTCTCTAGTTTGCGTACATAGTGTTAATGTGTGTTAATGTGCAAGGATCGCTGATCGGTGCGGATTCGGTGGGCCGAAGGGCCTGTTTCTGCACTGTATCTCTTCGTCCTGATATCCTGAATCCTGAATCCTAAATCCTAAACTAAACTAGTTTAACAACACAGCGTGGAAATAGGCCCCCCAGCCCACATCGATCACCCATTCACACTAGTTCAATGTTATCCCACTTTCTTATCCACTCCCGACACTGACTCGGAGCAATTTACAGAGGCCAATTAACCTACAAAACCTGAGTGTGGTAGACCGGAGCTCCCGGAGAAAACCAACGCAGTCGCAGGGAGAATGTACTAACTCTGTACTGACAGCACCCATGGTCAGGATCGAACGCGGGTCACTTGCGCTGTAAGACAGCAACTCTACCGTGATGCCACTGTGCTGCTCCAAACTTACCTGCATTTGGCCCATATCACTCTAAACCTTTCCAATGGACGTTTGCTCCATGGGTCCATATGGGTTGAAGAATGTTCCAGACCCGAAACGTCACCTATCCATGTCCTCCAGAGATGCTGCCTGACTCCCAGCGTTACTCCAGCACATTGTGCCTTGTTTTACAAACCGGCATCTGCAGTTCCTTGTTTCTAGGGACGTTTATCTGCTTTCTCGGTGCGAGGGGAATATTGGATCCACAGAAATCATGAAGCAATTCGATGAGTTGACAAATGAATTCTAAGCGAGTGGAGGTGGGTGGAGAAGCAGTTAACAAGTCGAAGTAAGCGATCAATGCAGTTGTTTAGTGTGGGTGGAGAGAGTGGGGCAGTGAGTTGGCAGAGCGAGGATGATAATTTATACCTATATTTGTGCGTTGAAGAATTTAACCTGGACCTGCTAAATAAGAGGCTGCAGGAATCCAAACAGAGATGGTCACAATTGGCAATGATTTAGTGGATATTCATAAAATCTAGGTAAGTAGTTACAGATTCATTGATCCGTGTCAGGGAAGCAAAAAAATAAGTCCATTAGGCGTGTTTTATCACCAGCACTATGAGTTTTATTGATATTTATAGAGCTGTTGGAAAGATCTATAAAGCATTCACAACAGCAAAAGAAATCCATTGAGAGAAATGGAGAGGAGGTTAGTTTGTCAGATATCTTCTGACCTTAAAAGAGCATCGTAACACTGTGGCCAGAACCCAGCTGCCTTGCGTTTGACACTTTGAATACCTTGCATAATCTGTAATAATTACTCACCGGTAGTTACTATTAAATTTCAATTTACATGAGACGGTATTGATAATGGCAATTGTTTTCATTGCTCAGCCATTCCCTCAGCCGATTTCTTTCCGAAGGTTGCATAGACTTGGACTGGTTTTTTTTCTGGGACGTCGGAAGTTGAGGGGAGATGATACAAGTGTACGAAATTGTGAGAGGCATGTGCTGGAACCTTTTTTCCCCACAGTGGAAATGTCCAACGTTAAAGGGCATAGCTATAAGGTGAGAGGGGGAAAGTTTAACGGAGATGTGCGGGCCAGGTTGTTCGCACAGAGGGTGTTGGGGGCCTGGAACGCATTGCCAGGGGTGGTGCTGGAGGCAGATACGATAGTGATGGTCAAGAGGCTTTTGGATAGGCACATGGAAGTGCATGAAATAGAGGGATATGGATCATGTGCAGGCAGATGAGATTGGTTCAGCAAGGCATCATGTTCGCCACAAACATCGTGGGCTGAAGGGCCTGTTCCTGTGTTGCACTGTTTCAATGTTCAATGTTCCGGATGCTTTCGATGGTACAGATGGCTGTGCCAGTGATGGGCGCTGCTGCAGGTTAGATTTCCTCACATTGGGAAGCATTCTCTCAACATTCAGCCTTCTCAAGCACCATCAGAATTTTAAAGGTAGGATCAGCTCTGATACTTCTGAACACTTTAGAGAATAGATCTTCTTCAAAATTCATATGTTCTCCCCAAATTGTGAAGTAGACTGAAGTAGACAATAGGTGCAGGAGTAGGCCATTCGGCCCTTCGAGCCAGCACCACTATTCAAATGTGATCATGGCTGGTCATTCTCAATCAGTACCCCGCTCCTGCCTTCTCCCCATACACCCTGAAGTAAGAAGTTGGAACCTTAGGGTTTCCACCCGAAACATCACCCAATCCTTCTCTCCAGAGATGCTGCCTGACCTGCTAAGTTACTCCGGCATTTTGTGTCTATCTTCGGTGTAAACCAGCACCTGCAGTTCCTTCTTGCACCTGAAGTGTTATTATCCTTTGTATGTCCAATGAGCCTTGTGACCAAATGCTTCACGCTGAGATCACTGGGAACACAGAGATTGAGCCGAGCAGAGTATTATAGGCAGGTTACTCTGCTGAGCAGTTTGCTGGCAGGCAGAATAAGATGTGGGGCTTATATGGTTATTTACGTTGCCATAAAGAATAATAACACAGAATCTTATTATAAAAAGCGAGAAGTGTGTAAATATTGGTGAGCAAGGAAGACTTTACAGCCTTATTTTAAAATGGATTAAATTCATTTTTTTAATCATCAATCAACACACAATACCCCATAATAAAAAAGTGAAAACAGATGTTTGACATTTTTGCAAAGTAATTAAAAATAAGTAAATGAAATATCACATTTACATAAATATTCAGACCCTTTACTCAGTACTTTGTGAGGCACCTTTGGCAGCGATTACAGCCTCAAGTCTTCTTGGGTATAACACTACAAGCTCAGCACGCCTGTATTTGGGTAATTTCTCCCATTCTTCTCTGCAGATCCTCTCAAGCCCTGTCAGGTTGGATGGGGAGCGTCGATGCATAGCTATTTTCAGGTGTTCGATTGGGATCAAGTCTGGGCTCTGGCTGGGCCACTCAAGGACATTCACAGACTTGTCACAGAGCCACCCCTGCGTTGTATTGGCTGTGTGCTTAGGGTCATTGTCCTGTTGGAAGGTGAACCTCCGCCCCAGTCTGAGGTCCAGAACGCTCTGGAACAGGTTTTCATCAAGGATCTCTCTGTACTTAGCTCCGTTCATCTTTCCCTCGATCCTGACCAGCCTCCCAGTTCCTGCCGCTGAAAAACATCCCCACAGCAAGATGCTGCCACCACCATGCTTCACCGTATGTATGGTATCGGCCAGGTGATGAGCGGTGCCGCTTGGCATTCAGACCAAACAGTTCAATTTTGGTTTCATCAGACCAGAGAATCTTGTTTCTCATGGTCTGAGAGTCCTTTAGGTGCCTTTTGGCAAACTCCAAGCGGGCTGTCATGTGCCTTTTACTGAGGAGTGGATTCCGTCTGGCCACTCTACCATAAAAGCCTAATTGGTGGAGTGCTGCAGATATAGTTGTCCTTCTGGAAGGTTCTCCCATCTTCACTGAGGAACTCTGGAGGTCTGTCAGAGTGACCATCGGGTTCTTGGTCACCTCCCTGACCAAGGCCCTTCTCCCCCGATTGCTCAGTTTGGCCGGACGGCCAGCTCTATGAAGAGTCCTGGTGGTTCCAAAGTTCTTCCATTTAAGAAAGAAAGAGGCCACTGTGCTCTTCAGAACCTGCAATGCTGCAGAAATTGGTTTATACCCTTCCCCAGATCTGTGTCTCGACACAATCCTGTCTCAGAGGTCTACGGATAATTCCATCGTCTTCATGGCTTGGTTTTTGCTCTGACATGCACTGTCAACTGTGGGACCTTATATAGACTGGTGTGTCCCTTTCCAAATCATGTCCAATCAATTTAATTTAGCACTGGTGGACTCCAATCAAGTTGTAGAAACATCTCAAGGATAATCAATGGAAACAGGATGAACAAGTTCAATTTTGAGTGTCAATAGCAAAGGGTCTAAATACATGTAAATGTGATATTTCAGTTATTTCTTTTTAATTACTTTGCAAAAATTTCAAAACACCTGTTTTCGCTTTTTTTATTATGGGGTATTGTGTGCAGATTGCTAATTAAAAAAAAAAGAATTTAATCCATTTTAAAGTAAGGCTGTAACATAGCAAAATGTGGAAAAAGTGAAGGGGTCTGAATACTTTCTGAATGCACTGTCCCTGCCTGCTGTACCTGATCTCAGTGGGTGACGTTAGAGGACATTGTAAAGTTGCAATGTGAAGAACGCAATCTTGCAGCACCGTGATATCAGACGAGAGTGCCCATCAGTTTGTGATATTAGAACGCAGTCCTTTGTGCCAATTGTGGTGTCAAAGTCAGAATGCCGCTGTGAGGCATGTCAGTGGAAAATCATCTTCAGTGAATTATTTCGGATGACAACACTCCCGTGAATGGAATTATGAAGCAAACTCTGAGCCGCATGGCTTTCATGGATGATGCACTCTAGTGATTTGCTGAGCAGAATATCATTCGGTGAATGGTGTTAAAAAGAATAGTGATGACCAGCTTCAAAGGGTAATGCTCCATGTTGCAAATCCACAGGAACAGTCAAGATCATCCCTTTGATTATTAATTTTTATACCTTTCTGCCTCCCTTGTTCATGCATAAATATCAAGACAAATAATTTGTCCTGAGCTGCACCTCGTTCCAGCGGGCAGATCAAGGTGAATTGTTTAGCAGAAGTCCCACACCTCAGACACGAGGAGAACCTGACATAAGGTCATGAGTAATAGAAGCAGAATTAGGCCATTCGGCCCAACAAGTCTACTCCGCCATTCAATCATGGCTGATCTCTCTCTCTCCCTCCGAACCCCATTCTCCGGCCTTCTCCCCAATAACCCCTGACACCCGTACTAATCATGAATCTATCTATCTCAGCCTTAAAAAAATATCCAATTACTTGACCTCTACAGCCTTCTGTGGCAATGAATTCCACAGATTCACCACCCTCTGACTAAATAAATTCCTCCTCATTTCCTTCCTAAAGGAACGTCCTTTTATCTTGATCAGTTAACCTTGGCATCATGTTCGACACAAACATTGTGGGCCGAAGGGCCGATTCTTGTGCTGTACTGTTCTATGTTCTGTTCTATACCCAGCCTATCCATATCTCTCCTATGAACTGAAATACACCATCCAAGGGGGTGGAACAGTCTGGTGAATCTGCTCAACCCACTCTCCGTGGATTGTCATCTTGTCGTGGTGGAGAAGCTCGTGTGGTCCTGAGATCCTGAGAGCGATGCCGTCTGGAGCTACGCTCCTGGTAGGGTCACCCATGGCGGTAAGGTCGAGGGGGAGGTCCCTGACAAAGAGCAATCCAACCAAGACCTCAATGGTGGAACAGGCGGAGGATGATGGCTGACTTTAGTGGAGCGGTCACAACGGCTGGGAAGGCCGATGGATGAAGGCTGCAGTGGGCAGGTGCTATAGACGGGAAGGTAGATGCTCCCACCCCCACGAGTCTCGGGCAGATGAGGCTCGTCAACCTGGGAAGGCAGTCCATCTAGGAGAGGGAAAACTCTGAACTAAAACCTCCACTGCCTTGTGGCCATATCCAGTCATGGAAAACGCACCAGGAGTAAACCTCAAGTAGAATCCGGAGTCGGAGTCCCTAAGGCAGTTGGTCGTTGTCTACAACCTCGTTCTGGTAGCTCCTGCGACTGCGCTGGTGCCAAACTGTAATGGCTCTGCTGTTCCTTTGGAGCGATCAGCGACATGGAGAGGGGGGACGTGCTGCATGGACAACAGTCTGTCCTTCATGTGACATCGCCCAGGCTTGCATCCGACCACACATCGACGCTGCTCTAGCCGGGGTTTGGAGCAAGCAGCCAACAACCAGGATGCATCACCCATGGTCAGCCATGACCGAGAGGGGCCTTACTACTGTTCTATGTTCTATACCCAGCCTATCCACATCTCTCCTACTAACTGAAATACTCCATCCAAGGGGGTGGAACAGCCTGGTGAATCTGATCAACCCACTCCAGTGTTGTCACATCCCTCCTCTATTGGAGGAGCCAAAGGTCATCGGTAGGTAAACAGATGATTATACGCAAAGGAGAGGTAGATCCAATGGGGAGATTATATATAGGGCTAAGGAAAGGCCAATTGTCCAACGTTTCTGCGGCAGAGGGGGGGGGGGGGTTGCCAGAGGAATGGAGAAGTATTGTAATGTTTAAACTCTTGTTTAAATATACATGCAAGGATATACCTACTAATCGCAGGCAAGTGAGTTGAATCTCAAGCTTAGGGAAGTCACCAGAGGGAGTAACCTTGCCCACTCCAGCCAACATGTCCTATCTACATTAGTCCCACCTGCCTGCGTTTGGTCCATATCCCACTGAACCTGTCCTGTCCATGTATCTTAAACTTTGCAATAGTCCCTGCCTCAACTACCTCCTCTGGCAGCTCGTTCCATACACCCACCACCCTTTGTGTGAAAAAATTACCTCAGATTCCTATTTTAGGAACTTAAATGATTCTTAATTGAATCTGAACAATGAGGTTTGATGAGTGCATTGTATTTGATGTGCGTATGATGTTTCACAAGGTGATGATTACATTAGCTTATTTGCAAAAACTGCAAAGATTGCATTAAAAAGATTAGTGAAGCAAGGATATGAGTTTTGCTTTGACAGGGGAATGGATGCATCTCAGGCTGGAGGAGTATTCCTATCCAATGTTCAATACTGCGACCACTATCTCCCTTGATATACACTAATAGCTTGTATTTATCTGTTTCAGGCAGACTTCAACATTTCTAGAGGACACAAAACTTGGAAAGCAGACAAGCAGTGGTGGCACAGTGGCGCAGCGGTAGAGTTGCTGCCTTACAGCGCCAGAGACCCGGGTTCGATCCTGACTACCGGTGCTGACTGTACGGAGTTTGTACGATCTCCCCGTGACCGTGTAGGTTTTCTCCTTGTGATCCGGTTTCCTCCCACACTCCAATGACCTAAAGGTTTATAGGTTAATTTGCTTTGGTAAAATTGTAAATTGTCCCTAGCGTGCCAGCTAGCGTTAATGTACTCAAGAGAGAGTTAGATTTAGCTCTTCGGGCTAAAGGAATCAAGGGATATGGGGAAAAAGCAGGAACGGGGTACTGATTTTAGATGATTATATTGAATGGCGGTGCTGGCTCGAAGGGCCGAATGGCCTACTCCTGCACCTATTTTTCTACGTTTCTATGTTTCTACAGGATGATCGCTGGTGGACGTAGACTCAGTGGTCCGAAGGGCCTATTTCCGTGCTGTATCTCTAAAGTTTAAAGTCTAAAATCAGTGGGGAGGTGAGTGATGGATTTCAAGAAGAATGGGAGCTGTGAAACTGGGAGGGCTAATGACAGATGAAATGTTACACAATGCAGGGAAATGCAGTGATATAGGAACAGAGTCCAATATGTCTGCCCTTTGTAGACGTTCAACCATGATCTGCAACAAGAGGGGGCGTACAGATGCATTGAAACATACAGAATAGTGAAAGGCCTGGATAGAGTGGATGTGGAGAGGATGTTTCCACTAGTGGGAGAGTCTAGGACTAGACGACATGGCCTCAGAATTAAAGGACGTTCTTTTAGGAAGGTGAGGAGGAGGCATTTCTTTAGTCGGAGGGTGGTGAATCGTTGCCACACAAGGTTGTGGAGGCCAGGTCAGTGGATATATTTAAGGCAGTGATAGATGTATAGATTCTTGATTCGTACAGGTGTCAGAGGTTATGGGGAGAAGGCAGGAGAATGGGGTTAGGTGGAGAGATCGATCAGCCATGATTGAATGGCAGAGTAGACTCGATGGGCCGAATGGCCTAATTCCACTCCTATCACTTATGATTTTGTGGAAAAAATTAGGTGCAGGTGTAGGCCATTCGGCCCTTCGAGCCATCACCAGATCTAAGATAGGTGACTAAGATACCATGAACAAATAACTTCATATTGTGCAAGGAGGAACTGCAGATGGTGGTTTAAACCAAAGACAGACACAAAAATGCTGGAGTAACTCAACGGGACAGGCAGCATCTCTGGAGAGAAGGAATGGGTGACGTTTCGGGTTGATACCCTTCTTCAGACTGAGAGTCAGGGGAGAGCGAGGCAGGGAGATATGGATGGTACTTGGGACAAATGAATGGAAGATATGCAGAGAGCAACGATAATCAAGGAAATGTTCATATTGTCATATTGTTTTCCCTTCTACAAAACAGACTAGCTCGAATCTAATTCCCATTGTCATTCCCATTGTACACCGTGTAACGCACTATCAAATACATGATCAGCACTCAAGTAGTTATCTTGGCTTTCTGACTGGCTATCAACACTGTGTTTTGTGGTTGTCATTTTTTAATCATGTAGCTGGGCTTCAAGGCTCCAACGTGAACCATTTGCCTTTAGATAAGTCAGTGGTGACAAGGTTTATCAGCCATCAGCGCAGTTGGGAATTGTTAACTGTTCTTTAACTGTCAGCAGTTTCCCCGTCAACAGAATAAGCAAAGTACAGGATCTTTCTTTGTGTAGGAAGGATCTGCAGAGGCCGGTTTAGCTGGGCACAATATGCTGGAGTAACTCAGCAGGACAGGCAGCAGCTCCGTAATTTTATCATATTAGACAATAGACAATAGACAATAGACAATAGGTGCAGGAGTAGGCCATTCAGCCCTTCGAGCCAGCACCGCCATTCAATGCGATCATGGCTGATCACTCTCAATCAGTACCCCGTTCCTGCCTTCTCCCCTTACCCCCTCACTCCGCTATCCATAAGAGCTCTATCCAGCTCTCTCTTGAAAGCATCCAACGAACTGGCCTCCACTGCCTTCTGAGGCAGAGAATTCCACACCTTCACCACTCTCTGACTGAAAAAGTTCTTCCTCATCTCCGTTCTAAATGGCCTACCCCTTATTCTTAAACTGTGGCCCCTTGTTCTGGACTCCCCCAACATTGGGAACATGTTTCCTGCCTCTAATGTGTGGCCCATCAAGTCCCCACCGACCAGCAATCCCTGCACATTAACACTATCCTACACACACTAGGGACAATTTACATTTATACCATTTACACCAAGCCAATTAACCTGCATACCTGTACGTCTTTGGAGTGTGGGTGGAAACCGACGATCTCTGAGAAGACCCATGTGGTCACAGAGAGAACATACAAACTCCGAACAGACAAGCACCTGTTGTCAGGATCGAACCCAGGACTCTGGCGCTGTGTGGCAGCAACTCTACCGCTGCACCACCTATCATATCAGGATTATTTTATTTTATAATTATGAATGATTATCACATCGGGATCTTTCATTGATGGTTATCCTCAGCTGCACCCTCTGCCTTAAGAGTTTGTTTTTCCTTTTAATCAAATGGGAACCAGAAGGATATTTCAACAGACACAACATTCTTACAGAATGGAGAGGAAATACAACATGAAGAGTGGATTCCCAAGGGCGAGTGCTGGAACAGAGAGCTTCAGGGGAATACATTCACAAACGTTGAGGGGGTAATAAATAATAGGTTTCATAAGTAGTTAAAAAATAGACACAGAAGACTAGCGATACATAAGAAATATTAAAACAAGGAATTTATATTGAACCACCTAATCAGGCAACTGAACATCACGCTACCTCGGCAAGGCCAGCAGCATAATCAAGGACGAGTCGTACCCTGGCCACTCCCTCTTCTCCCCTCTCCCATCGGGCAAAAGGTATAGAAGTGTGAAAACGCACACCTCCAGATTCGGGGACAGTTTCTTCCCAGCTGTTATCAGGCAACTGAATCATCCTACCACAGCTAGAGAGCAGTCCTGAGCTATTACCTACCTCATTGGAGACCCTCGGACTATCTTTGATCGGACTTTATCTTGCACTAATTGTTATTCACATTCTTCCCTTTATCATGTATTTGTGAATGGTTTGATTGTAGCGTCATAGTCATAGAGTGATACAGTGTGCAAACAGGCCCTTCGGCCCAACTTGCCCACACTGGCCAACATGTCCCAGCTACACTAGTCCTACCTGCCCGCGTTTGGTCCACATCCCTCCAAACATGTCCTATCCATGTACCTGTCTAACTGTTTCTTAAATGTTGGGATAGTCCCAGTCTCAACTACCTCCTCTGGCAGCTCGTTCCATACACCCACCACCATTTGTGTGAAAAAGTTATCCCTCAGATTCCTGTTAAATCTTTTGCCCTTCACCTTAAATCGATGCCTTCTGGACATGATAATCATGAATTGTCTTTCTGCTGACTGGTTAGCACGCAACAAGAGCTTTGCTCCGGAGGGGGAAACTGGAGGTATGAAAGGGCCTCTTGTGGTTAGTCTCTTGTTTGAGGTGGTCTTTGTGTGGCACTTTTGTAACGTGAAGGTTACGTGTCCCTTACAGCTCACGTCTGAATGTGGTCCCCTGCATGGCCTGTTTTATTGTTGATGTAATTTCTGCCAATGTAATTGAGCAATGTTCAATCATTAATCAACATCCCCACATCAGACCACAGATTCATTGAGCTGTTTAATAAAGTTGAAGCTCAGAACTCCCAGCAGTGATGACTGGGGCCGCGATGATTGATCTTCACTAACCACAACCATTCGCCTTTGTGTGAAGGATGATTGCACCTTGAGTGCTTGCCTCCCGATGTGTACTGCCTTACCATCCACTCCACATCTATCAAGAAATAGCTGAGGGCACTGTATAGTCCTAAGACTCAAACAGCATGTGAGCTGTGGTACTGAATACCTGCACTCTAGAACGGGATGCCCCTCCAGCCTAGTACATCAACAACATTACCAGAGTTCTTTAATATCGCATTCAATCAAATCCTGGATTAATTTGAAGGGCAGTTACTTTCACAATAACTATTAAGTTCAGCTGAAGAGAGACACAAAAAGTTGGGAGTAACTCAGTGGGTCAGGCAGCATCACTGGAGGGAAAGAATGGACGTCTCCAGTCGACTTAGAGTTTGAAGAAGGGTCTCGACCTGAAACGTCACCTATGCCTTTTCTCCAGAGATGCTGCCTGACCCGCTAAGTTACCCGAGCCTTCGGCTTAAACCAGCATTTGCAGTTCCTTCCTACACATTGTTCAGCTATTTGGCCCTTCCTTGAGCCACGTCTGGAGCCCAACGGTTTTGGTTAAACCCCAACAGGGTATTGGTGAGCAGATTCTTGAAGAGTAGGTACTACTTGGAGTGGTGTTGACGATGCCTTTAAGCACCTTGCCGATGAATGAGGGGAGTGTGACTGGGCAGTAAATAGCCAGATTTCATGTGTGCTGCCTTCTTTTGTGAATGGGCCGACAATGTAAAGAGTGGCGCGGTGGCGCAGCAGTAGAGTTGCTGCCTTACAGCGCCAGAGACCTGGGTTCGATCCTGACTTTGGGTGCTCTATGTGTGAAGTTTGTACGTTCTTCCTGTTACCTGCGTAGGTTTTCTTCGGGATCTCTGGTTTTCTCTCCCACACTCCAAAGACGTACAGGTTTGTAGGTTAATTAGTTTTGGTAAAATGGTGTGTGCAGGAAAGTGAGTGTACAGGACTCGGTGGGCTGAAGGGTCTGTTTACATGTTGTATCTATAAACTAAACTAAACAGCGGGTCAGGCAGCATCTCTGGAGAAAATGGATGGATAACATCAAACAAACACTTTGTATCTATCTTCCATATCATTTGATATTTGTCTCTTCCATCTTGCTACTGTTTCCCTCCTCTGCTCTGGCTGAATATCGCGTTCCCCTTTGCTGTTGTTGTTCCCAGCCTTTCATCCACTTATCCTCTTCCCATCACACGCCTCTCTGCCCCTTTTCTTCCTTGTTTATTCTTCTGCTTCCTCCGCCCCTTCAGGAGAAACCATCTTGTCCCAGAGAGACCCGCACGTCTACCCCCATGTGAATCAAGCGTCTCATTTTGCCCAGGCTTACAGCTATAAGTAGGTTGTGGAGAAGCGTGTTTAGGAATGCTCGCGGCTGGCTTCACCTGGCGCTAAATATGTCAGGCTGGGAAATGGCTTTTGACTTTACGGGCCATAAATGTGATCTGCCAGAACGGCAGGAGCAATCTATCATCTCAGAACTTCACAGAATGCGGCGTGTGACAGCCTGCTGATAAGACCCGCAACCCGAGAGTTGCAATAAAAATGATTTGCGAGCCAAAGTATATATATGTATGAGGTACCGACTGTATATTATAATGCGCAGAGGGGCCCTCTGGCACTAATACTCCTGGATAAGCTTTGATGATTTATAAAAGTTGCAGGTCCACTATCATCTAAGGTTGAATAAGGCAGAAGATGGATTATTTGGCTGTGATAATAACATGGCCAGGTCACAGCTGGCAATCCAGTTTTATTGTGGAAAGGTCACATCCTGTTATCTTTTGCAGTTGTGATTTGCTGACCCACCAACAACTCGCACAGACTTCTACAGATGCGCCATAGAGAGGATTTTAGCAGGATGCATCACAGCTTGGTTTTGGGAACAGCTCCATCCACGACCGCAAGAAATTGTAGTGAATTGTGGAGTCAGCCCAGACCATCACACAAACAAACCTCCCTTCCATTGACTCAATCTGCACCTCACGCTGCCTCGGCAAGGACCAGTCACTCCCTGGCCACTCCCTCTTCTCCCCTCTCCCATCGGGCAAAAGGTATAGAAGTGTGAAAACGCACACCTCCAGATTCAGAGACAGTTTCTTCCCAGCTGTTATCAGGCAACTGATTCATCCTACTACAACCAGAGAGCAGTGCTGAGCTACTATCTACCTCACTGGTGACCGTCGGACTATCCTTGATCGGACTTTACTGGTTTTACCTTGCATTAAACGTTATTCCCTTATCATGTATCTGTAACACTGTGAATGGATGGATTGTAATCATGTATTGTCTTTCTGCTAACAGGTTAGTATGCAACAAAAACTTTTCACTGTATCTCAGTACACGTGACAATAAACTAAACTGAAACTGGGTTGTGGAACAGGCACTATGCTATTTCCTTATCATTAGCACTCCTGCTTTATTCATGTACTTGGAGCACAGAGTACCAGAGGGAACTAGTAAGGAAGGTTGTTTTTCTTTCTCCTCAGTGCCATGTCATCTGGAACACACTGCTGGAAGGGTGTTCGATGCGGATTCAAAAGCAACACTCAACATTGAATGATTGGATTAAGTAAATCGCACCATCAAAAAACTGGCGCTGTTACAATAGGCAGTGAATCATTTTATAATTTTATGAAATGCAGAAGTGAGATACAGGCAGGAATTTAATTCAGATGGTTTATGCAGATTACACAAGATGAGTATCAGTGGAATATATTATTTGATGCAGCCCAAGAGATAGACTGAACTATGAGAGAAACCTTTCAAATTTATGCATTAACTGAATGCCAAGATTAGGTCATTGCCTGCAATTCACAAGCTGCTTACTGACACTGTGTGAACAGTTAAAAAGGTCTGGAAGAAAATCATCCAGCCCATTGAGATGCTCCATTCAGACAAGGTGCAGAGAATTAACAGATATATAGTGTGTGTGTGACATATATTTTATTTAACACGCACACGCACACACACATCTATCTACATGCATAACATTTACAATTAATGGCTAAAAAATGTGGCCATTAAGTAATTATGAATTATGCATATACATATGTATACCGTATATATATATATATTTATATAACACACACACACACACATTTATATATATAAAACACACAAACATACACAAACACACATATGTATACATGCATGCATAATTCATAATTACTTAATGGCTACATTTTTTACTTATATTAAAAACATAGCCATTAATTATATATAAGCCTGCAGTCGAATCTCAACCCTAAACATCACCCATTCCTTCTCTCCAGTGATGCTGCCTGACACGCTGTTACTCCAGCATTTTGTGTCTACCTTCGATTTAAACCAGCATCTGCAGTTCTTTCCTGCACACTATATAAGTTAGCCATTAAGTGATTATGAATTTTATGCACATATTATATATAAATAATATATATCAATAAAAACACCGATCAACCAAATCATTATGACCACTGACTGGCGAAGTGAATAACATTGATTATCTTGTTACAATGGCACCTGTCAAGGGGTGGGATATATTAGGCAGCAAGTGAACAGTCAGTTCTTGAAGTTGATGTGTTGGATGCAGGAGAAATGGGCAGGAGTAAAGACCTGAGCGACTTTGACAATGGCCAAATTGTTATGGCCAGACGACCGGGTCAGAGCATCTCTGAAACGGCAAGGCTTGTGGGGTGCTCCCGGTCAGCAGTGGTGAGTACCTACCAACAGTGGTCCGAGGAGGGACAAACCACAAACCGGCGACAGACAGGGTGTTGGGCGCCCAAGGCTCATCGATGCGCGAGGGCAACGAAGGCTATCTGGTCCGAACTGACAGAAGGTCGATTGTGGCACGTCACAAATTTTTTTAATGGTGGTCATGGGAGGAATGTGTCACAATACACAGTGCATCGCACCCTGCTGCGTATGGGGCTGCACACGGAGGACCAACAGCATACTAGGCAGGTGGTCATAATGTATTGGCTCATCAGGTCATAATGTTTTGGCTGATCGGTTGTATATATCCAGTGTGTGTATGTGTGTGTATATATATAAATATATATATATATATATATATATATATATATATATATATGTGTGAATATATATATATATGCCTGAAATAGGCCACGGAATTTTCTCTGCTCGGCGGGGGCTTCAATGTCGGGAGCCCCGACCGCCCCGACTTGCAGCGGGGCTTGGGTCGGCCCGTTGCGGACATTTCACCGTCCGGCGCAGCCTGGAACATGGCAACGACAACAGCCTGACCGCAGGAGAAGACGGCAGGGGAAGAGAAAAGACATTCTGGCCTTCCATCACAGTGAGGAGGGGACTAGAGGAGACTCACTGTGATGGATGTTTCTTTTTGGGGGGTTTTGTGTTGGTTGGGGTTGTGTAATTTGCTTATTTTATTGCTCTTATTGTTGGACTGTGGGTGACGAAATTTCGTCCAAAAAACTTGTTTTTTGGATGACAAATAAAGATATCTTGAATCTCTTGAATCTTGAATATATATCTCGGCAATTTACACATACACCAAAGCAGTACAGTAGCGCCAAATAGGTTACCAAAAAGCAGTACAGTGGCACAATGGTAAACCTGGAGTCTCACAGCACCAAAGTGCTGGGTTCAATCCTGACCTCTGTTGCTGTCATGCAGAGTTTGCACGTTCTCCCTGTGACCGCCTGGGTTTTCTCCGGGTGCATAGGTTTTCTCCCACATTCTAAAGACGTGCAGTTTTCTCGGTTAATGAGCTTCTGTAAATTGCTCCAAGTGTGTAGGATGCAAAAGTCGGATAACAGAGATCCAGTGTAGGGCTGATCGATGGTCGGCATGGACTCGGTGGGCCGAAGGGAAGAACGGTGGCGCAGCAGTAGAATTACTGCCTTACAGCGCTTGCAGCGCCGGAGACCAAGGTGTGATCCCGACCACGGATGCTGTCTGTGCAGGGTATGTACGTTCTCTCCCCGTGACCGCGTGTGTTTTCTCCGTGATCGTCGGCTTCCTCCCACACTCCAGAGACGTACAGGTTTGTAGATTAATTGGCTAGATATAAGTGTGAATTGTCCTTAGTGTATGTAGGTAGTGTTAATGTGCGGGGTTCGCTGGTGGGTATGGACTCAGTGGGCCGAAGGGGCCTGTTTTTGCACCATATCTCTAAACTAAACTAAACTAAACTAAAAGGACCTGTTTTTGTGCTGTATTTCTAAACTCTAAATCATATGGATATCACAGCAGCTAAAATTGTTCTTCTAAAGTCCTTTGCTTCTTTTTCCTAAATTATTTATTTACAGTAAAGGAATTCAATTTACATAGCTCACTGCTAACCTCCAGAACATATCTAGATTTGTCTGTAGACGGGTCTCGACTTGAAACGTCACCAGAAATGCTGCCTGGCCCGCTGAGTTCATATCATATCATATACATACAGCCGGAAACAGGCCTTTTCGGCCCTCCAAGTCCGCGCCACCCAGCGATCCCCGCACATTAACACTATCCTACACCCACTAGGGACAATTTTTACATTTACCCAGCCAATTAACCTACATACCTGTACGTCTTTGGAGTGTGGGAGGAAACCGAAGATCTCGGAGAAAACCCACGCAGGTCACGGGGAGAACGTACAAACTCCTTACAGTGCAGCACCCGTAGTCAGGATTGAACCTGAGTCTCCGGCGCTGCATTCGCTGTAAAGCAGCAACTCTACCGCTGCGCTACCGTGCCGCAGTACTCCTGCCTTTTGTGTCTGTCTTAGATATTTCTAATGCTGATCGCCAGCAGGGGTCTATGGTCCAGGGCTGGCTTAGGCCAACACAATGCTTCCTGGAAGGTACCTTAAGTATAAGACAGGCCAGTCACACATACAAAGAAGCTGTTAGTCAGCTTAACATTGCTCCATGGTAGACCGAGTAACACAATAGCCATTATATCTAATGGCACATCTTGTGGCTCACTGAGCATTGTATCACAAAGTATAGCAGCCAGGTTATTGGCTTTGCCAGCTAGTTGTTACCATGGATACCCATCCGCCAAAAAAAATCTGTCAATATTATAAGTTGCTCTACATTCTGGCTAGATAACCTCAATCCATCTTTTAACCCTGACACACCTGAAGGCAACTGAATCAACCTACTACAACGAGAGAGCGGTCCTGAACTACTATCTACCTCATTGGTGACCCTCGGACTATCTTTGATCGGTCTTTACTGGCTTTATCTTGCACTAAACTTTATTCCCTTAGCATGTATCTGGACACTGTGGATGATTGTAATCATGCATTGTCTTTCCGCTGACTGGTTAGCACGCAACAAAAGGCATGTTGGATTAAACATCATTGTTGGATGACGTTTACACTTGCCTTTCAGATTTGGACATTCCAGATTGCAAGTGTTCAGAATCATAGAACAGTTAGGCAATAGAAGGCTATTCGGCCCTTCCAGTCCATGCTGGATCCTGATACAATGACCCAGAAGTTTATATTATCTGAGATAGATACAAAAAGTTGGAGTAACTCAGCGGGACAGGCAGCACGTCTGGTGAAAATGTATGGCTGACGTTTCGGGTTGAGACTTCTTCAGACTGAGAGTCAAGGGTAGGGAGACAAGAGATATAGACGGTGATATGGAAAACAAATGAATGAAAGATATGCAGAAAAGTAATGATGATGAAGGAAACGGTCCATTGTTGGCTGTGGGCAAGGTGGTAACGAGTTGTACAGACATTGAAACTCACCAGGTCATATCACCTCGAAGGTATTTATTCACAAAATGCTGGAGTAACTCAGCGGGTCAGGCAGCATCTCAGGAGAGAAGGAATGGGTGAGGTTTCGGGTCGAGACCCTTCTTCAGACAGTCTGAAGAAGGGTCTCGACCCAAAACCTCACCCATTCCTTCTCTCCTGAGATGCTGCCTGACCCGCTGAGTTACTCCAGCATTTTGTGAATAAATACCTTCGATTTGTACCAGCATCTGCAGTTATTTTCTTACAGGTCATATCACTTGGCCGTTTTCCTCTTATCTAGAAAATTACTCTCGCTCAAGAATCTACAAATCTTTTTCAGCAAGCCCTTGGTTAATTCGATTTCCACTTCTCTTCAGGCAGTGCTCACAACTTCTCTCTGCTTGAAACTAAATTGAACAGGTTCTCTGGTTCTTTAAAAAAAATCAGCTTCAGCCTTTGCTGACCTCATTACCAATTGTTCTACCACTGTTCCTCCTTATTCCAGATTTTGAAAACATGGGGCAGCACAGTGGTGCAGCGGTAAAATTGCTGCCTTACAGCACCTGAGACCCAGGTTCGATCCTGACAACGGGTGCTGCCTGTATGGAGTTTGTACGTTCTGCCCGTGACCTGCGTGGGTTTTCTCCCACACACCAAAGACGTACAGGTTTGTAGGCTAATTGGCTTGGTACAATATGCAAAATTGTCCCTAGTGTGTGTAGGATAGTGTTAATGTGCGGGGATCGCTGGTCGGTGTGGACTCGGTGGGCCGAAGGGCTTGTTTCCACACTGTGTCTCTAAACTAAACTAAAATTGATCAAATTCCCAATGACCTATTTACCTTCTCTACCCTAGAGCTAGCAACTCTCCCTTCTCCAGGATGAGGGACTTTAACCACATTTTTTCTTCACTTCTGCACCTTCAACAGATCTTGTCCTAATTGTGATGCCCAGAGGTACTTTTGCAGCCTTCAGCCACCTTGAAAGAATTTGCCACACATGCCTCTGTTTCTGCACGAGCTTTACATTTCTATGTACTCAGTTTATGTTGCCTCTTCTTATTCATTGAATAATGGAACAATTACAGTATTAAAGTGTTAGTTTAAATACAGCGCGGAAATAGGCCCTTCGGCCCACCGGGTCCGCACCGACCAACAACCACCGCACACTGACACTGTCCTCCACACACTAGGGACAATTTACATTTACACCAAACCAGTCGACCTACACAACTGTACGGCTTTGGAGTGTGGGAGGAAAGCAAATATCTCGGGGAAAATCCACGTGGTCACGGGAAGAAGGAACAAGTGCCATACAGACAGTGCCAGTAGTTGGGATCGAACCCGGGATTCCGGCGCTGTAAGCGTTGTAAGGCAGCAACTCTAACACTGCGCCACCGCCCCAAAGCAGGCCATTCAGCCCATTGAGACTATAATCAGCTTTAGAGCAACCCAGCTAGTTCTAGACCTAAAGCCACTGCCTCACCGCACTAGCAAACAAAGTTTAATCCTGACTTCGGATCCTGTCTGTGTGGAGTTTGCACGTTCTCCATGAGCCATGTGTGTTTCTTCCAAGTGTTCTGGTTTCCTCCCATGTTCCACATGCGGGCTGATAAGTTAATTGCCCTTAATAAATTGCTCTTCATGTATACGTGAAAATGGGTGGACGATGGTTGGCGTGGACTATGCAGAAATTCTATTTCCATGTTGTACTTCCTCATGCCTTTAAAGGCTACGTTACAGGATGATATCCTGGCCCTGGCACTGAAGACGTGTTCCAGAACCAGCTCAGCCACCAGCCAAGATATTCCAGTATAATTAAAAGCACTGGCATCTACCTGACAATATGGAATATTGCCCAGATATGACCTGTTCACAAAACGCAGGACAAATCCTATTTGGCTAATTACTGTTCAGTCTTCTTTCAAGCATCAGTAAATGATGGAGGACATTGTCGACAGTGCAACCAAGTCGCATTTAAACCCTTCACATCCACCATCTGTTCCTTAGGTTACAGTGCTTCAGTTGGACTACATGCTTCAGGTACCTGTAGAGCTGACCCTTTTCTCTAGAAACGTGATGCAGCTTCCAATCCAGGAACACCCGCTGTTTGTGGTTAATTAGTCTTAGGTCGTCTGGTCACTGTAATTAAACCTGCATTAACGTTTTCCGATAGAGAAGCCAAAAGTGTTAATTATAGTTGTACCTCAGGGCAATCTTGACACTACGGGTCCCTGTAACACAGAGATCATTAGCTTGTCAGAGTTTTAGAGTGATACAGTGTGGAAACAAGCCCTTCGGCCTAACATGCCCACCGGCCAACATGTCGCAACTACACTAGTCACATCTGCCAGCATTTGGTTCATATCCCTCCAAACCTATCTTATCCATGTACCTGTCTAACTGCTTCTTAAATTTTGGGATAGTCCCTGCCTCAACTACCTCCTCTGGCAGCTCGTTCCATACACCCACCACCCTATGTATGAAGAAGTTACCCCTCAGATTCCAATCAAATCTTTTCCTCTTCACCTTAAATCTATGTCCTCTGGTCCTCGATTCACCTACTCTGGGCAAGACTAGAGCAAATCTCTGACTTGCTGTTTGAGAAGAGCTTTCTTTGCAGGGTCCTTGAGCGTTTCCGGGTTGAGTTTTTTTATTTGTTGCAGATTTTCCATCGTTTCTGAGCCAGGTTGATGGAGAGCAGATTTGATAATGGTGCTCAGTCCAACCGTTATTGGCACCTCTCATGGCCGTAGCTGATGTACACATCCTTGCAGTTCTCATTCTCAGGCAAAGATGTAATCCATGCGCCCAAGTCGCATTTGGGATGCTATAAAGACAATTTTTGCCTGTACCTCTGGGTAAGTCTTGCATCCCCTCTCTCTCTCCATTCCCGTCTCCCATCCTTGGCGTTGTACTAGTTTCACTGTCGTTCTGGTGAGTTTCATTGTCTGTATAACCCATTTTCTCACAGCTAACAATGGACAGTTTCTTTGATCATCTTTATTTTTTTGCATGTCTTTCATTCATTTGTTCTACATCTCTCCATATCATCGTCTATATCTCTCATTTCCCTTTACCATGACTCTTGGCCTGAATTAGGGTCTCGACCCGATACGTCACCTATTCTTTTTCTCCAAAGATGTGGCCTGACCTGCTGAGTTACTCCAGTTATTTGTGTCTAACTGTAACAGGGTGTCCAAACCTGAACACGATACTCCCAGTTATCGAGTGCAGATGAATAGTCAGGGCCATCTGCAGTTGAGACATGATTCTTTAAGGACTCCATATCAAAAATAATTGCACTTAGCCCTAAACTGAGAGTTGCTGACCCCTAACAGCTGCTGCCGTAGAGATAAGTTGTTTCTAAAACCAGCTTTGGCTGTTCAAAGTAGCACACAAATGTATTGCTGACCCGATGAAGCTCTAATACTACCAGCAACAATTTATCCTGGAAACACGCACATCAGCAAAGTCCAGTGTGAATAGACTCTGTTCCGCTATCCATGAGAAATTGCTGGCAAAGGTACTAGAGGAGCAAGATGAACCACTCCATTGAAATCGCCTTTACTGAAGTGTAGGACGCAAAGGAGCGTAACGTCCGCCATTTTAGTAAGCAATACCCGCCGTTCGCTATGCCTCTTGCAGTGTAATCAGTGTTTTGGGGGAACAATATATAATATATAATAATATATAACCATATATAACAATTACAGCACGGAAACAGGCCTGTCCGGCCCTACCAGTCCACGCCGACCACTTTCTCTGATCTACCTGCTCTCAGACCATAACCCTCCAATCCCCTCCTATCCATATACCTATCCAATTTACTCTTAAATAATAAAATCGAGCCTGCCTCCACCACTTCCACCGGAAGCTCATTCCATACAGCCACCACCCTCTGAGTAAAGAAGTTACCCCTCATGTTACCCCTAAACTTTTGTCCCTTAATTCTGAAGCTGTGTCCCCTTGTTGGAATCTTCCCCACTCTCAAAGGGAAAAGCCTACCCATGTCAACTCTGTCCGTCCCTCTTAAAATTTAAAAAACCTCTATCAAGTCCCCCCTCAACCTTCTACGCTCCAAAGAATAAAGACCCAACCTGTTCAACCTCTCTCTGTAGCCTAAGTGCTGAAACCCAGGCAACATTCTAGTAAATCTCCTCTGTACCCTCTCCATTTTGTCGACATCCTTCCTATAATTTGGCGACCAGAACTGCACACCATACTCCAGATTCGGCCTCACCAATGCCCTGTACAATTTCAACATTACATCCCAACTTCTATATTCGATGCTCTGATTTATAAAGGCAAGCATACCAAACTCCTTCTTCACCACCCTATCCACATGAGATTCCACCTTCAGGGAACAATGCACAGTTATTCCCAGATCCCTCTGTTCCACTGCATTCCTCAATTCCCTACCATTTACCCTGTACGTCCTATTTTGATTTGTCCTACCAAAATGCAGCACCTCACACTTATCAGCATTAAACTCCATCTGCCATCTTTCAGCCCACCCTTCCAAAAGGCCCAAGTCTCTCTGTAGACTTTGAAAATCTACTTCATTATTAACTACACCACCTATCTGCATACTTACTAATCCAATTTGCCACACCATCATCCAGATCATTAATGTAAATGACAAACAACAGTGGACCCAACACAGATCCTTGGGGTACTCCACCAGACACTGGCCTCCAACCTGACATACAGTTGTCAACCTTTACCCTCTGGTATCTCCCATTCAGCCGTTGTTGAATCCATCTTGCAACCTCATTATTAATACCCAACGATTTAACCTTCTTAATCAACCTTCCATGTGGAACCTTGTCAAATGCCTTACTGGTCCATATAGACAACATCCACAGCCTTGCCCTTATCAATTTCCCTGGTAACCTCTTCAAAAAATTCAAGAAGATTAGTCAAACATGACCTTCCAGGCACAAATCCATGTTGACTGTTTCTAATCAGGCCTTGATTATCCAAATAATTATATATATTGTCCCTAAGTATCTTTTCCATTAATTTTCCCACCACAGACGTCAAACTAACAGGTCTATAATTGCTAGGTTTACTTTTAGAACCTTTTTTAAACAAAGGCACAACATGCGCAATGCGCCAATCTTCCGGCACCATCCCCGTTTCTAATGACGTTTGAAATATTTCCGTCATAGCCCCTGCTATTTCTGCACTAACTTCCCCCAACAGTACCTAAACAGGAGTATTTATTGCCAAGGGGTACATCCACTGGGGTACTCTCTAGTCCCTGCCTCTGCTCCTTGCCCCCCCTAACCGTGACCCACTTGTCTACCTCCCGTGGTCTTGGAGTGACCACCTCTCTATAACTCCTCTCTATAACCTCCTCACTCTCCCTGACCAGACGGAGGTCATCAATCCGCCGCTGCAGGTTCCTAATATGGTCCCTTAGGAGCCCCATCTCATCACACCTGGCGCAGATGTGGATGTCTGGAAGACTATCAGACTCCCAGATTCCCCACATCCGACGCCCAGAACAATAAACAATAAATATGTGTGGTGATACCATAAAAATGCAGAATATATCTCATCTATCAATGCACAGACCTTTGTTATCTTTCTTTTTAAATGTTTCTGCAAGTTTCTGCCTATTAAAATGGCGCCATGACATACTACAGTTTTTAGGGTTGTGTGGTCTAGCTTGCTCTGCTCTATTATCTTTGGTTGCTGGGTATTCCTGGTGTGAAGAACATATAGGGAAGACATTGTTTTTCAATGGTTTTTTATCATCGCATGTTCATAAGTTCGTAAGTGATAGGAGCAGAATTAGGCCATTGGGCCCATCGAGTCTACTCTGCCAATCATGGTTGATCTTTCTTTCCCTCTCAACCCCATTCTCCCCATAACCCAACACCCGTACTAATCAAGAATCTATCCATCTCTGCCTGAAAAATATCCGTTGACGGCCTCCACAGCCTTCCGTAGCAATGAATTCCACCCTCTGACTAAAGAAATTCCTCCTCAAGTCCTTCCTAAAGGAACGTCCTTTATTTCTGAGGTTGTGACCTCCCACTAGCAATGCAATGGGAATGATTGGAATTTGCCTCAGTCATCTGTGAGGCTGACAGTAACTTGTGTACACAAGCAGTTTCAGGCAGGAATCCTGAAGCCATTGGTGATTCAGCATTTACTGATTTCGTGCAGCTTTCTCCACTGGAATCAAGAGAGATCACTCGAATTGACGTGAGCCCTAAGCTGCTTACAAAGTAGTCTCGACTAAAATACCCTGGAAATCTTTGTTGCAGGAGTCTAAGTGGGTTTTAATATCAGAGCACTGCTCATTCCATGTTGCCGCTTAGCAAACCATATGGTCTGAAAATCTGGGGTGAGGAATGATTATTAGAGTTCCTTCATAAATATTAAAGTTTAATTAATTTTTGAAACATGTACTTTGGACATTTATTTGCAACGACAGCTTCATCCAGCACTAACCAGAAGTGGAACATAATGTTAACAGAAAATTGTGCTTAATTCCCTTCTGGTTTAGTGCTTGACATTGTCAACTTGTTAGTCTGTTCAGCCAGCACGATGACATTCCTCTTTCCCTCTTCCCAGTTCTCCGACCTGTCTTGCCGTCTCCGACCACATTTTTATCTCTGCTTGCTTTGTTATTGTTATCTTCTCCCAGCTAACAATGATCCATTTTCCTTGCCCTCCGTTCCCTTTGTCCTATTTTCACATCTTTCACTTCCTTATCTATGCATCTCCCACTCCCCTGACATCAGTCCGAAGAAGGGTCTCGCCCCGAAACGTCACTCATTCCTTCTCTCGAGATGCTGGCTGTCCCGCTAAGTTACTCCAGCATTTTGTGTCTATCTTCAGTTTAAACCAGCATCTGCAGTTCATTCCTACATATGATGACATTGCATCCTGCCACATCCCTTTGAAGTACCAATGTTTTACCGAATAGCGAAAGGCCTTGATAGAGGATGTGGAGAGGATGTTTCCACTAGTGGGAGAGTCTAGGACCAGAGGGCACAGCCTCAGAATAAAAGGCCGTACCTTTACAAAGGAGATGAGGAGGGATTTCTTTATCTGCGGAATTCATTGCCACAGAAGGCTGTGGAGGACGTCAATGGATGTTTTTAAGGTGGCGATTAGTTAGGGTGTCAGGGGTTATGGGGAGAAGCCAGGAGAATGGGATTGAGAGGAAAAGATAGATCCGCCATGATTGAATGGCAGTGGAGAGTTGATGGGCTGAATGGCATAATTCTGCTCCTACAACTTATGAATGTGAACTAAAACTTGACATCAACAGTTGCTGGAGGGGAAGGGCTGTTGAAATCAGAAGTATTACTTGATCTTAATGAGAAGCTTTTGCTTTTCCCCCATATCAGCAGCAAATGTATTTGCTTCACTGCTGACTGTTACATTTCAGGTTAACCTTTCCTTCATGCGAGACCAGGTTAAAAACCTGGCCAGACCCAAAATGCTGGAGTAACTCAGCAGGCCAGGCAACATCTCTGGAGAGAAGGAATGGGTGACGTTTCGGGTCGAGACCCTTCTTCAGACTGAGAGTCAGGGGAGAGGGAGACTAGAGATATGGATGGGTAAGGTGTGAAAACGACAGATCAAAGCAGACGGTGATCAAGGAAATGTATTTATTCACAAAATGCTGGAGTAACTCAGCAGATCAGGCAGCATCTCAGGAGAGAAGGAATGGGTGACGTTTCAGGTCGAGACCCTTCTTCAGACTGATGTCAGGGGGGAGGGACAAAGGAAGGATATAGGTGGAAACAGGAAGATAGAGGGAGATCTAGGAAGGGGGAGGGGAAGAGAGGGACAGAGGAACTATTTAAAGTTGGAGATGTCGATGTTCATACCGCTGGGCTGCAAGCTGCCCAAGCGAAATATGAGGTGCTGTTCCTCCAATTTCCAGTGGGCCTCACTATGGCACTGGAGGAGGCCCATGACAGAAAAGTCAGACTGGGAGTGGGAGTTAAAGTGCTCAGCCACCGGGAGATCAGGTTGGTTAAGGCGGACTGAGTGAAGGTGTTGAGCGAAACGATGGCCGAGCCTGCGTTTGGTTTCGCCGATGTAAAGAAGTTGACATCTAGAGCAGCGGATACAATAGATGAGGTTGGAGGAGGTGCAGGTGAACCTGCAAAATGTAGAATGGTTCATTGTTGGCCGAGGGGAAGGTGACAACGAGGCATACAATCAGGAAAATTAATCAGGACAGTGTAACTATTTGGAGAACTAAGATGGGGGAGGGATGGAGAGAGAGAGAAAGCAAGGGTTACTTGAAGTTAGAGAAATCAATATTCATACCCAAGGGAAATATGTGGTGCTGTTCCTCCAATTTGCGTTGGGCCTCACTCTGACAGTGGAGAAAACCCGTACAGTCATGGGGAGAACATACTAACTCCGTACAGACAGCACCTGTAGTCAGGATCGAACCCAGATCTCTGCTGCTGTAAGGTTTAGCAACTCTACCGCTGCGCCACCAGTGTCACCCCTTGCTGAACAAAAGCAAAGCTGTCCTCATTCACCCCACCCCTCCTCCCCTGGGAGCTGCATCATTTGAAACCCGTGACCTGCGATGTTATTCAGCCTCTTGTCTTTAGGAACAGTTTCTCCCTCTTTTCTCCAGTCTTTTAAAAAAAAGCCACCGTATGAACCGGATTAGAGTCGCGTTGGCCACTAATCTGATCACTGCTGTTAAATGGCACTAATCACAGACAGACATATGGGCTGTACATTCAGCAAGAGCAGACTGAACGTTGTAGGCAGACAATGGCGATAAATGAGTCTTGAAACCAAATTTACTCTACGTAACACTTTGTTAAATGTTCAACGCAGCAGCAATCCAGCTGACTGCACATCCCCGTAATCAAAGTCAGTTTTAATAAACATTTGTTTTTTAATGTCTGCTCTCTGATTGCCGTTGGCAGAGGTGATCCCAACGGTGCATGAAGCAGTATTTACCTTCCTGCTCCACTGGAGGGTGGCCTACGAATAACTAAGCCATTTTTTAGAGTCATGGAGTGATACAGTGCGGAAACAGACCCTTCGGCCCAACTTGCCCACACCGGCCAACGTCCCAGCTACTAGTCCCACTTTGGCCCATATTCCTCCAAACCTGCCCTATCCATGTCCCCGTCTATCTGTTTTTTAAATGTTGGGATAGTCCCAGCCGCAAACACCTCCTCTGGCAGCACGTTCCCTACACCCACCACCCTGTGTGTGAAAACGTTATCCCTCAGATGGAGAGAGAGGGAATGCAGGGGTTACTTGAAGTTAGAGAAATCAATATTCATACCACTGGGTTGTAAACGGCCAAAGCAAAATATGAGATGCTGTTTCTTCAATTTGCGTTTGGCCCCCCTCTGACAATGGAGGAGGCCCAGGACAGAAAGGTCAGTGTGGAATTGGGAAGGGAATTAAAGTATTTGGCAACTTCAATTCTGTCAGCACCTTCTCCCATTTCTACCTTCTTCTTATACCAGACTTTCGACAGGCTGCAGTGCTCGAAATGTAATTGACACAAAATGCCGGAGTAACATAGAAACATAGGTGCTGGAGGAGGCCATTTGGCCCTTCGAGCCAGCACCGCCATTCATTGTGATCATGGCTGATCATCTACAATCAGTAACCTGTGCCTGCCTTCTCCCCATATCCCTTGATTCCACTAGCCCCTATATGGGGGACATTTCCAACTGAAATAAATAAGGGTCCTGAACCAAAATATTACCCATCCTCTTTCTCCAGGGATGTTGCCTGACCTGCTGAGTTACTCCAGCATTTTGTGTTTATCTTTGGTATAGACCAGCATCTGCAGTTCTTTCTTTCTACATTTTGCGTACTCTAAATGTGGACTGAAGCCACAGGCATTATGCAGGTGACTGAGGTATGATAGAGGTTAAGCATAAATTCTCTCCAATTATATGCCTCTCAAAATATACCTCAGTACTTGGTACATAAATTGCCTTGCTAGCCAGTGGTACAACATCTTAACAATGGGTACAGACTTGGGGGGGGGGGGGTCATGTTGCAGTTGTATAAGATGTTGGTGAGGCCACGTTATGTTCACTTCTGGGCGCCATGTTATAGGACAAATTCTGGGCGCCATGTTATAGAACATGTTACAGGACAAATTCCACAAATTCACAACTCTCTGGGTGAAAAAGTTCCTTCTCACCTCAGTTTTAAATGGCCTCCCCTTTATTCTAAGACTGCGGCCCCTGGTTCTGGACTCGCCCAACATTGGGAACATTTTTCCTGCATCTGGCTTGTCCAGTCCTTTCATAATTTTATATGTTTCTATAAGATCCCCTCTCATCCTTCTAAACTCCAGTGAATACAAGCCCAGTCTTTTCAATCTTTCCTCATATGACAGTCCCACCATCCCAGGGATTAATCTCGTGAACCTACGCTGCACTGCCTCAATTACAAGGATGTCCTTCCTCAAATTAGTAGGATGGGAGTGCAGAAAATGAGGGGTAATCTTACAGAGGTGTACAAAATCATGAGAAGAATAGATCAGGTGGACGCACAGAGTCTCTTATCTCCAATAAGGTTTTCCAGACAAATCTCTCCCATTTCTATTTGTGTTTCCGTTAGAAACGATTCCATTATTTTTCAATCTTAACAATGTTAAGATGACTGGTCTATAATCCCCTGGACAACTTCTGTTCCTCTTCTTAAGTGGAGATGCACTGTTCTATCACTTCTCTTGTGGAACACCGTCTTCCAGTGAATAAGTAAATACCTACGGTGAGTCTCTGTTATTTCTTCCCAAGATTATTAAACAATGTACAGATGCAAACCATTCAGGCAAAAGACTGTAATCCTATGAGTTTGCCGACGTTATTTAATGCATGCCCCTTGTTATTTTAAATGATGTTTACTCATCACTCATCTCAGCATGCATTGTCATGTACAGCTGTTCGAACGTGGGAGGAGAATTATGACTCATGAGTTTGTGCTTTCAGTGACTATTGTGCCCCAGGTTCAGTTTAGTTTAGAGACAGGCCTACTGCCGGGTGGGGTGGGTGGGCCCCCTCCCCCCTCCCCCCTCCCCCCTCCCCCCTCCCCCCTCCCCCCTCCCCCCTCCCCCCTCCCCCCTCCCCCCTCCCCCCTCCCCCCTCCCCCCTCCCCCTCCCCCCTCCCCCCTCCCCCCTCCCCCTCCCCCCTCCCCCTCCCCCCTCCCCCTCCCCCCTCCTCCCTCCCCCTCCCCCCTCCCCCTGCCATCCCCCCCAACTGCCAACCCCCCCAACTTCCATCCCCCCCAACTGCCATCCCCCCCAACTGCCATCCCCCCCAACTGCCATCCCCCCCAACTGCCATCCCCCCAACTGCCATCCCCCCAACTGCCACCCCCCCCAACTGCCATCCCCCCCAACTGCCATCCCCCCCAACTGCCATCCCCCCCCAACTGCCACCCCCCCAACTGCCATTCCCACCAACTGCCATCCCCCCCCCAACTGCCATCCCCCCCAACTGCCATCCCCCCAACTGCCATCCCCCCCAACTGCCATTCCCACCAACTGCCATCCCCCCCAACTGCCACCCCCCCCCAACTGCCACCACCCCCCAACGGCCATCCCCCCCAACTGCCATCCCCCCCAACTGCCATCCCCCCAACTGCCACCCCCCGCAACTGCCATCCCCCCAACTGCCATCCCCCAAACTGCCACCCCCCCAACTGCCATCCCCCCCCAACTGCCATCCCCCCCCAACTGCCATCCCCCCCAACTGCCATCCCCCCCAACTGCCACCCCCCAACTGCCATCTCCCCCCCAACTGCCAACCCCCCCCAACTGCCATCCCCCCCAACTGCCATCCCCCCCCAACTGCCATCCCCCCAACTGCCATCCCCCCAACTGCCATTCCCCCCCAACTGCCATCCCCCCCAACTGCCAACCCCCCCCAACTTCCATCCCCCCCCAACTGCCATCCCCCCCAACTGCCATCCCCCCCAACTGCCATCCCCCCCAACTGCCATCCCCCCAACTGCCATCCCCCCAACTGCCACCCCCCCCAACTGCCATCCCCCCCAACTGCCATCCCCCCCCAACTGCCACCCCCCCCAACTGCCACACCCCCCAACTGCCATTCCCACCAACTGCCATCCCCCCCCAACTGCCATCCCCCCCAACTGCCATCCCCCCAACTGCCATCCCCCCCAACTGCCATTCCCACCAACTGCCATCCCCCCAACTGCCACCCCCCCCCAACTGCCACCACCCCCCAACGGCCATCCCCCCCAACTGCCATCCCCCCCAACTGCCATCCCCCCAACTGCCACCCCCCGCAACTGCCATCCCCCCAACTGCCATCCCCCAAACTGCCACCCCCCCCAACTGTCATCCCCCCCCCAACTGCCATCCCCCCCCAACTGCCATCCCCCCCAACTGCCATCCCCCCCAACTGCCACCCCCCCAACTGCCATCTCCCCCCCAACTGCCAACCCCCCCCAACTGCCATCCCCCCCAACTGCCATCCCCCCCCAACTGCCATCTCCCCAACTGCCATCCCCCCAACTGCCATTCCCCCCCAACTGCCATCCCCCCCAACTGCCATCCCCCCCAACTGCCATCCCCCCAACTGCCATCCCCCCCCAACTGCCATCCCCCCCAACTGCCATCCCCCCCAACTGCCATCCCCCCCAACTGCCATCCCCCCAACTGCCATCCCCCCAACTGCCACCCCCCCAACTGCCATCCCCCCCAACTGCCATCCCCCCCAACTGCCATCCCCCCCCCCCAACTGCCATCCCCCCCAACTGCCATCCCCCCCAACTGCCATCCTCCCCCAACTGCCACCCCCCCCAACTGCCATTCCCACCAACTGCCATCCCCCCCCAACTGCCATCCCCCCCAACTGCCATCCCCCCAACTGCCATCCCCCCCAACTGCCATTCCCACCAACTGCCATCCCCCCCAACTGCCACCCCCCCCCCAACTGCCACCCCCCCCAACGGCCATCCCCCCCAACTGCCATCCCCCCCAACTGCCATCCCCCCAACTGCCACCCCCCGCAACTGCCATCCCCCCAACTGCCATCCCCCAAACTGCCACCCCCCCAACTGCCATCCCCCCCCAACAGCCACCCCCCCAACTGCCATCCCCCCCAACTGCTATCCCCCCCAACTGCCATCCCCCCCAACTGCCATCCCCCCCAACTGCCATCCCCACAACTGCCTCCCCCCTAAATGCCATCCCCCCAACTACCACCCCCCCCAACTGCCATCCCCCCCCCAACTGTCATCCCCCCCAACTGCCATCCCCCCCAACTGCCATCCCCCCCAACTGCCATCCCCCCCAACTGCCATCCCCCCCCAACTGCCATCCCCCCCAACTGCAATCCCCCCCCAACTGCCATCCCCCCCAACTGCCATCCCCCCCAACTGCCATCCCCCCAACTGCTATCCCCCCCCAACTGCCATCCCCCCCAACTGCCATCCCCCCCCAACTGCCACCCCCCCCAACTGCCATCCCCCAACTGCCACCCCCCCAACTGCCATCCCCCCCAACTGCCATCCCCCCCAACTGCCATCCCCCCAACTGCCATCCCCCCCAACTGCCATCCCCCCCCAAAAGCCATCCCCCCCAACTGCCACCCCCCCCCAACTGCCATCCCCCCCCAACTGCCATCCCCACCAACTGCCATCTCCCCCCCCCCAACTGCCATCCCCCCCAACTGCCATCCCCCCCCAACTGCCATCCCTCCCAACTGTTGCCACCCCGGACGCCTCCGACAGCCCAGTGGCGGCAGAAGAGTTGCTGCCTCACACACCGCCCGACACCCAGGTTTGATTCCCGACTCCGGGCGTTGTGTCAGTCTGTGCGTTTTTTCTCCGTGACCTTGATGGGTTTTCTCCCAGATCTCCGCATTTCCTCCCAAGCTCCGAAGACGTACAGGTTTGTCCGCTAATTAACGTGGTGTAAATGTAAAATGCAAAATTGTCTGTTTCTGTTTCTGTTTCTGTTTCTGTTTACTACTGCACAACTGCCAACAGCTGGGCTATCTCGTGTTCGTGGTGCGAAGGGCCTGTGTCCGCAGTGTGTAACTAAACTAAACTAAGCCAAGTGACTGCGTTTATCGTGGATGCTCTCAAGCTTCTGGACTGTCATTAGATCTGCACTCATCCAGGAGAGTGAAGAGTTATTTCATCGCACTTCTGACTTGTGCCTTGTAGGCAGTCGCAATGATTTGGGGCATCAAGAATTGAATCACTCCCTACAGCATACCCTTAACCTGCACTTAGCCATAATATTTATGTGGCTTGCCTACTTGAGTTTCTGGCCAAGAAGTAAATTCCATGCTGATGAAGGGGAACTTGACAACAGTAATGCTATAGAATGTCAAGGATGGGTGACAGTAACTGCCTGGCAATTTTTTGCTAAGAATGTAAGCGTGCTTTAATGACCACCACTCACTGGTTCTGTTATCCACCATCATGAAGTGTCCAGAGAGACTGGCGTTAGTGCAAGACAGACACAAAATGCTGGAGTAATTCAGCGGGATAGGCAGCATCTCTGGAGAAAAGGAATGGGTGACGTTTCGGGTCGAGACCCTTCTTCAGACTGAGAGTCAGGGGAGAGGGAAACTAGAGATATGGAAGGGAAAGGTGTGAAAACACAGATCAAAGGGGTCAATGATCAAGGAAATGTGGATTAGTGCATTATTAGCTGAGGCCAAGGTGACAACGAGGCATCGAATCAGCAATATTTAATCAGGAGGAAAATGAAACTAGTCGGAGAACTAGGATGGGGGAGGGACAGAGAGAGAGAGAGAGAGAGAAAGCAAGGATCCTTGAGGTTAGAGAAGTCAATATTCGTGCCGCTGGTGTGTAAGCTGCCCAAGCGAAATTTGATGTGCTTTTCCTTCAATGTAAGCTGGGCCTCACTCTGACAGTGAAGGAGGCCCAGGACAGAAAGGTCAGTGTGGGAATTGGAGGGAGAGTTAAAGTGTTTAGAAACCGGGAGATCAGGTACTCAGTAAGCTGCGAAACGATCGCCAAGCCTGCGCTTGGTCTCACCGATATATTGGAGTCCACACTTGGAACAGCGGATACAGTAGATGAGGTTGGAGGAGGTGCAAGTGAACCTCTGCCTCACCTGAAAGGACTGTTGGGGTCCTTGGACGGAGTCAAGGGAGGAGGTATAGGGACAGGTGTTGCATCTCCTGAGGTTGCAAGGGAAAGTACCTGGGAGGGGCTGGTTCAGGTGGGAAGGGATGTTAACCAGGTGTTAGTGCACATTAACTCGAGCCTCCCAGATAGCCTTGATCCTCTGCAGTACATTTACCATCGCAACAGGTCCACAGCAGAGGCTATCTCCCTGGCCCTAAACTCAACTCTGGAACAGCTAGACAACAAGGTCTCCTGCATTAGTCTCCTGAACAAAGAGGGACTCGGCGAGGGGAAGCCAAGAACAAAGAGGGACTATTGGGTCTACATTGAACACTTGGCATTTAGTCGGTGCCCTATATGTGGCGACTCTTTGCATACCTTTTGTATGGTATGCTAAACAAAGAATCTCACTGTGACATGTAACATTTGATAATAGAGTATCGTTCATCATTCATTCATTCATTCATTCATTCATTCATTCATTCATTCATTCATTCATTCATTTTTATCGATAATAGCTCTGCCTCCAATACCATAATCCCATCCAAATCATCTCCAAACTCTTGGACCCAGGAATCGGCTCAAGCCTCTGATATATATATATATATATATATATATGCGTGTGTGTATATATGTGTGTATATATATACCGATCAGCCAAAACATTATGACCACCTGCCTAATGTGCTGTTGGTCCTCCGTGTGCAGCCCCATACGCAGCAGGGTGCGATGCACTGTGTATTGTGACACATTCCTCCCGTGACCACCATTAACATTTTCTGTGACTTGTGCCACAGTAGACCTTCTGTCGGTTCGGACCAGATGGGATAACCTTCATTGCCCTCGTGCATCGATGAGCCTTGGGCGCCCAACACCCTGTCGCCAGTTTGTAGTTTGTCCCTCCTCGGACCACTGTCGGGTAGGTACTCACCTGTCAGTGGTCATGATGTTTTGGCTGATCGATGTAAAATATATGTATATAATATATAGTGTGTGTACTTGTGAGTGTGTGTATATACACATGATCTTTTTCTTGTTTATCATATTGTTTACAGTGTACTATGCATATTCTGTGGTGCTGCAGCAAGTAAGAATTACATTGTTCTATCTGGAGCAATAAAACACTCTTGACACTGGATCCTTGACTTTCTGAACCAAAGATCCCAATTCTTGATTAGTATGGATGTCAGAGAGTTGTGAATTTGTGGAATTCTCTGCCACAGAGGGCAGTGGAAGCCAAATCACTGGATGGATTTAGGAGAGAGTTGGATAGAGCTCTTGGGGCTAGTGGAATCAAGGGATATGGGGAGAAGTCAGGCACGGGTTATTGATTGGAGATGATCAGCCATGATCACAATGAATGGCGGTGCTGGCTCGAAGGGTCGAGTGGCCTCCTCCTGCACCTATTTTCTGTTTCTATTCTATGTTTCAGCGGTTATGGGGTGAAGGCAGGAGAATGGGGTTAGGAGAGAGAGATAGATCAGCCATGATTGAATGGTGGAGTAGACTTGATGGGCTGAATGGCCTAATTCTACTCCTATTCCTTATGTGTGAAGATAAATGACAACACCTCCTCCACAGTAATTCTCAACACCGATGCCCCAACAAGGATGCATTCTCAGTCCCCTACTATTCTTTCCCTGCAGTCAAGACCCTGTGGCCAAATTTGGCTATAACTCCATCCACAAGTTTGCAGATGATACCACTGTGATGGGCCGAATCACAAACAGTGATGAGATGGAGTACAGGAGGGAGATGGAGAACTTGGAAACACGGTGTCAGGAAAATAACTTCTCCCTCAATGTCAGCAAGACCAGGAGCTAGTTGGGGCTTCAGGAAGCATGGTGGAGTACAGGACCTACTCTGCATCACTGGTGCAGAAGTGGAAAAGGTTGAGAGCTTCGTTCCTTGGTGTTAATATTGCCTCTCATCTGTTGTGGACCAACCTCACTGATGCAACACCCAAAAAGGCACACCAATGCCTCTACTTTCTAAAGAGACTGAGGAAATTTGGCCTGTCTCCAGCGACTCTTACTAATTTCTACAGAGGCTCTACAGAAAGCACACTGTAGTTGCATACCATGGGTCGCATCACAGTTTTTGCGGAAAGTTGTAGATGTAACCCGATCCATCACATTTGCTAGACCTCCGACCATTGACTCCATCCACACCTCATGCTGCCTCAGGAAAGCAGCCAACGGAACCAAAGGCCTGTCCCACCTCAGTCATTCCTTCTTTTCCCCGCTCCCAACCGGCATGAGGTACAGAAGCTTGAAAGCGCACACCACCAGACTCAGGAACGGCTTCTTCTCATCCTATATCAGGCTTCGGCATGGTCCTTCCATAAGTTGGGGTACTGCCCAATTTACCTCTACTCCATGATGGACATTGGACTGTCTAGGGGTGACACGGTGGCGCAACGGTAGAGTTGCTGCCTTACAGCACCATAGGCCCGAGTTTGATCCTGACTATTGGTGCTGTCTGTATGGAATTTGCATGTTCTTCCTGTGACCTGCGTGGGCTTTATCCGGGTGCTCCGGTTTCCACCCACATTCCAAAGATGTGCTGGTTTGTAGGCTAATTGGCTAGGTGAAATTGTAAATTGGCCCTATTTATGATGTGTGCTGGATAGTGTTAGTGTGCGGGGAAAGCTGGTCGGCGCTGACTCGATGAGCCGAAGGACCCTTTTCCGTTCTGTATCTCCAAACTAAACTGAGAACTATATTCTGCACTCGGTAGCTTCCCCTTTGGTCTGTCTATTGTACTTGAGTTTGACTGGATTGTACTTATGCGTGGTACATCTGATCTCTTTGGATAGCATGCAAAACAAAGCTTTTCACTGTACCTCAGTGACTACACATGACAATAATAAACCTAAACCTGAACTCATCACGTTGCCTGAAGGTTGTCTGAGATGAGTTGTACATAGGCATTTCAGACTTAGTTGCAGAAGACTTACTATGGGAGTGAGCACTGTTTAATCATATCATATCATATCATATATATACAGCCGGAAACAGGCCTTTTCGGCCCTCCAAGTCTGTGCCGCCCAGTGATCCCCGTACATTAACACTATCCTACACCCACTAGGGACAATTTTTACATTTACCCAGCCAATTAACCTACATTCCTGTACGTCTTTGGAGTGTGGGAGGAAACCGAAGATCTCGGAGAAAACCCACGCAGGTCACGGGGAGAACGTACAAACTCCTTACAGTGCAGCACCCGTAGTCAGGATCGAACCTGAGTCTCCGGCGCTGCATTCGCTGTAAAGCAGCAACTCTACCGCTGCGCTACCGTGCCACCCATCATCAGTGTGTATCCCCACTTCCATCATGCAGTGCATAATTGAACATCAGCAAAGACAGTAGTAAAACATGGCCCAAGGAACCCCTTGCTGATTGCTACCAACCATCTTCCCTCAAATGCTGCACCCGTGCTCTTTCAGGTATTGTACTCTACATTTGATTTCCCCTAAGATAGACACAAAAAACTTGAGTAACTCAGCAGGTCAGGCAGCATCCCTCCCCCACCCAAGTCAAGTCAAGTCAAGTTTATTTGTCACATACACATAAATGTGCAGTGAAATGAAAGATTACCCACAGTCCTACAATAAGAGCAATAAAAATAAGCAATAACATACACCATCAAACAAAAAGAAACATCCATCACAGTGAGTCTCCTCCTCCAGTCACCTCCTCACTGTGATGGAAGGCCAGAATGTCTTTTCTCTTCCCCTGCCGTCTTCTCCCGCGGTCAGGCTGTTGAATTTGCCACGTTCCAGGCCGCGCCGGACGGTGAAAGGTCTGCAGCAGGCCGTCCCAAGCCCCGTGATTCGGGGCGGGCGAAGACGCTGCCGCTGCACGTTGGGGCGGTCGTGGTTCCCGACATTGAAGCCCCCGCCGGGCGGAGAAAATCCCGTGGCCTATTCCAGGCCGTGCCGGACGGTGAAAAGTCAGCGGCGGGCCGACTCAAGCCCCGCCGCGGGCCGACTCAAGCCCCGGAGCTCCTGATGTCGGCCCCCACCCAAGGGGTTGCGAGCTTCCGACGTCCACGCGGCCGGAGCCTCCACAGGCGAGTCCCAGGTGGAGGCCGCCAGCTCCAGGGGTTTGGCCGATGGTAGGCCGCAGCGGGAACGGAGACACGACCCAGAAACAAAAGGTCGCGTCTCCGTTCGGAAGAGACAATTTTACATTTACAGTTCCCGCCACCCCCCCCCCCCCCCCCCCCTGTTTCCTTTATCATCATTACTTTTTTGCATATCTTTCATACATTGTTCTTTATCTCTCCACATCACTGTCTATATCTCTCGTTTCCTTTATCCCTAACCAGTGTGAAGAAGGGTCTCGGCCCGAAACGTCCCCCATTCCTTCTCTCCAGAGATGCTCCAGTCCCGCTGTTATGTTAAAGTTCGTTTCTTAAAACAGACAACAACACAAACAGTTAAAGGTAAATCAAGCAAAGCTTTAATTATCGTCAGGCGGGAGTGGGGGGGACCAGTGCTAAGGGTGTATGACCATATTCAGCACTCCCCTTGCTTCCACTCAAAGATACAGCATTTTCGCAGTTTTTATATACAGAATTTGCAGCAAGAATGTTTCCTTCAAATCATTGAAGGAACGGTAGCGCAGCGGTAGAGTTGCTGCTTTACAGCGAATGCAGCGCCGGAGACTCAGGTTCGATCCTGACTACGGGTGCTGCACTGTAAGGAGTTTGTACGTTCTCCCCGTGACCTGCGTGGGTTTTCTCCGAGATCTTCGGTTTCCTCCCACACTCCAAAAACGTACAGATATGTAGGTTAATTGACTGGGTATATGTAAAAATTGTTCCTAGTGTGTGTAGGATAGTGTTAGTGTGCGGGGATCACTGGGCGGTGCGGACTTGGTGGGCCGAAAAGGCCTGTTTCCGCGCTGTATCTGAAATATGAAAAGAAAAAAATATTGAAGCAACACAACATTTCCTTCAAATCAATCACATTATATTAGAACACAATATACTTGTCACCCTAAAGTCATAAACTACTCTTACACAATAAGTCATTAGTCGAAGGTAAGGACCCTTATCATACCACAGAAGGTCCTGTTTACACACTCCCAGAAATAGTCATCAGTTAACCACATCCTAATAACGAGAGCATTGTCCATCGTCTTTCCCAGACATCCCAGGGATAACAGCAAATACCGCTCCAGAGGCTTTAAGAATCACATAGTCATATCTGTAAGATTTGAGAAGTTTTCCCTCATTCGGAAAGCAACACCAAAAACCAAAGAGCTGCAGTTTGGACATTTTAAACGGGAGACTGGGGCTGATAGCGGAGAAAGGCTGCGGTCAGATTACAAAAGGATGTCACAATCTGTGGGTCCTAAAATGGCCGCAGGACCTCGTGACCAGCCACAAAAAGTAAAAACCTTACAACCCAGTCTCTAGGTTTCTGCAAAGCCACGGCCAGAACAAAGGATGGGTATTGGCCATGCAGAAACCTACGAAACCAGGTCGGAGTCCAGACACTGGGGCGCTGACATCAGTATACTCACAATGCCCCAAGCCGACCTAAACAGTTAATCTCGTTAAGGGGGCACAATAGCCCATAGAAAACTACCTGGTAGGTGATGGGAAACCAGTTAAACCCATCACCTCGCAACGAAATACCAATTAACACCGTCTGGCCATCCCCGGTACCCCCGGACATAAGCGCAGATCAGAGAAAGAACTCATACATATCTTTTTGAACAAAGAGATTCCAAGATCTGGCGGGAGATAGGACGGGTCAGAAACAGTATAACTGGCCACTACTTTTGGGTTCTAAACTCTCGAGAAAACCTGGTTGCAAGAAACGGACTCAAGAAGGAAGTCAAACGAATGCAGGAGGAAGAAAAGACAGGCAAGAAGAACGGATGCAAGAGAGAGGAACAAGCACGCAACTCGAGGAGAAATACTGCAAAACCAACAGCCAGTAACCCCAGTAATAGCCCCATGGTGAGCATGTACCCCGATCTTGCATGTCCTGGACATAGTTTAGTGTAGAGAGGAGGGTGGTTTGAATAAACGTTGGGTGTGTAAAGAAATATGTGTTGGTCAATTTTGCGATGTGTCGTACGTTCCCCATCTTACAACTGTGTATATGTCTTGTAGAACTGTGTGTTTAAGAAGAGAGAGGAAAAGGTATTCGTGTATATGTCTTGTAGAACTGTGCGTTTTATGATTCATAAGTCAAAGATATTCATGTGATTCAATATGTGTTTTATAGATATGTCGTATAGAAATGTATAAGTATTCATGGACAATAGTCCCAATCGCTAAATAAAAGCCTTTTCCATTCAAACCCTGGTCTTCAAATCTGGTCAGGTTGAATTTTTCTGCACTATAAAAGCTCCTGCATCGAAGTCCAGTGTCTAGAACCGTAAGGGGTGAGTGGGTCGAACCACTCACGGGGAACCAGTGTGCGCGGCCTGGTCAAGGGATCAGAGCAAGGCACGGGGACCTTAGGTCGGGCGAAAGCTCGGCGCAGAAACCCCGTACATATCCTGCCTGGTGCAATTTTGCAAACATCAGATATTTAGGACCCAAAGTTCAGGTTCATCCTGTTGATTCATTCTACCATTTTATTATATCTGTGGTTTCCAGGGATTGTAAGTTTCAGCTACCAGACACATCCTTATGAGCAATTAACATTCCTCCACTTACAACAATATAGAAGCCCCAAAAGCATAATGGCCAAGCATCCCATCATGCAAAGTTAATAGCCATTAACTCTTTCAGTTACTCCAGCTGTTTGTGCCTATCTTTGGTTTAAACCAGCATCTGCAGTTCCTTCTTGTTTACACACACACACCCGTGTGTGTATATATATATGTGTGTATATATATATATATTTACATATATATATTTATATACACTGTATATACACACAAACATTCGTACACACAAAAAAAGCCAATAATAGTACAATAATAGCCTATGTAGTTCAGTACTTATTTGAGGTTGTAGTGTTTAATAGCCGAATGGCTGTAGGGAAAACAGATGATTGAACTATTTGTGACAGGATCAATCAACACCTTCAGTCAAAGCACGTTGCCATCGGTGCTTGCAGATACAATACAATTAATATTATTATTGTCTAAATAAAGTGCGGGGCAATGAAATCCACCTTTTGAATTGTCTGCTGGATTTGCTTTCATTGCCTTCCTTGACTTTGCATCAGCAGCAGTTGACAAGCGATCTGTTCTTTTGCAACTGAAACTTGATTGCACTAAACTGGCAGCACTCTGATAGGTGATGGCCATTGCGAGGATAACAAGGTACAGAAGTGGCCTCGTCAGTAGACTAATGAGTGCTTTATTGTCGTATGTCCCATATATATATATATAAAAAAGATAGTCACACAATGCTGAAGTAACTCAGCAGGACAGGCAGCATCTCTGGAGAAAAGGAATGAGTGTCCAGACCCTTCCGCGCTTTCATGTCTGAGGAAGGGTCTCGACCCGAAACGTCACCAGGCTGTCTGAGATTTTCCTACCAGGTACAGACAGCACAGGTTTGGTCCTGTCCTAAAGCAGACTTGACCCGGTTGGTGACGGCCTCAGACAGGATCTTGTAATCTACATTCAACGATGTGATGTGCCTCCAATTCCTTATATCATTCATCTCTCCCTTCTGCTGGTAGATTAGGGTGATGCTGCCCTTCCTCATAGAGTCTGACATGCTGCCGGCTAGAAGCATGTCATTGTACATTTCCAGCAGGTCTGGGCCCACATAGTCCCACAGAGCCGAATACAACTCGGCCGGTAAGCCATCGCCTCCGGGAGTTTTACTCGAATCAAAGGAATGGATGGAGCCAGTCAGCTCCTCTAGGGTCAGGGGTTGGTCCAGACTCTCCCGCTTGCTGTCCTCCAAGACCTCTGTGATGGAGTTTTAGGAGGCGGTGCTGTCTGTGGCCTTTCTGTCGTACAAACCCATATAAAAGGATCTGCAGATCCTCAACATGTCCGTCTGCAAGAACGTTACCGATCCGTCCGCCTACCCAAGGCTGTTGATCACGGAGCTCCCCCTGTGAACCTTGTGCAAGAAGAAGTGTGAGCACGTCTCATCCTGATCCATGTGGCGGACCCTGGATGATCTTGGAGGATTAGGAAGAAGTACAATGCGGACTTGGCTCTGTACAACCTAGCGATGGCTCTCTGGCTACGGATTGCAGCCACGCCGTCTGCCTGTGGTGGGTGTAATCCCCCTCGCGTAACCGAATGCCAAACGCTGTCTGACGCGGTGGATCGAACATCAGGTCTCGCAAGCACAGCAACTGTGATTGAAATGGCAATTCAAGGGTACATTTTTTAATGAAACAATGTACTCACTAATTGCCTCATCCTGTGCCTGGATCCTTGTCAAAGACTTTCACCCTTTGGCTATTTCTAATGACTTCTGATCAAAGTAATCTTCTAAATTCTGCAGATCTTTTGCACTGCGTGGTGTCCAGAGATTTGCCAGCATGCCATTTGCTTCTGGTACCGTCCCTGTCACGACCATTGCATTTTTATAATTGCAATGTCTCGGGCTCTCACAAGCATCTGCTTTTACTTCCATGGTGCTGTCGGCTTGTAAAAGCACATTCACTTGTTCGACAAAGAGCTGACAGGTTCTCAGGCTTGGTCATATACCAGCTGAGGGAGTGCTGTGTACTCTGTTTCACAGAGACATGTCTTGCCCCCAATTATCCAGTTCAGTTTAGTTTATTGTCACGTGCACGGAGGTACGGTGAAAAGCTTTTATTGCGTGTTGACCAGTCAACGGAAAGACAATACATGATTCCAATCGATCCATTTACAGTGTATGGGTACATGATAAGGGAATAACGTTTAGTGCAAGGTAAAGCCTGCAAAGTCCGATCAAGGATAGTCCGAGGGTCACCAATGAGGTAGATACTTCTACTTCTTCTATCGTATGTCTTTTAGACCTGCAGCTCCGTTGAGGCGAGCCAGGCCAACGTGACATCGTCCAGAACAATCAGACCTCGTTCACCATTCGGTGGCCGGTATTTGGGGCAACTGGTGACTGTGTGCTCCACTGTCTGTGTTGAGTCCCCACACTCGCAGAAGGCACTGTCCACGAGACCCCACCTCTTCATCGCTACTCCATAGCGTCCGACGCCTGTCCTCAAGCGATTGAGGGTTATCCACTGCTCTCGGGGCAGGTCCTGGCCAGGGACGTCCATGGGTTCACCGATGTAGCGGTGTGGCCTAGATGGTTCCGCTGACTTCCACTGGTCTCTCCATCTCGTCTTGACCCAGGCGGCCTTGGAAGTGTCGACCGGTGTTGTACAGAGCAGCTCGTGGGCTTGCATGGCAAAGGGGCGCATTGACTTGAGGCGCACATGTCGTGGTGTCTCTGTGACCATCTGATGGAGAAGGTGGAAATCACTAGTCTGTGCCTTTCGAGAAAGGGCCAGCGTGGCTGCTTCTCGTCTGATGTTGGCCGGGGCGATGTTACCAGCTGCCGAGGTAGATACTAATTCAGCACCGCTCTCTAGTTGTGGTAGGATGATTCAGTTGCCTGATAACAGCTGGGAAGAAACTGTCCCCGAATCTGGAGGTGTGCGTTTTCACACTTCTACACCTTTTGCCTGATGGGAGAGGGGAGAAGAGGGAGTGGCCAGGGTGCGACTCGTCATTGATAATGCTGCTGGCCTTGCCGAGGCAGCGTGAGGTATAAATGGAGTCAATGGAAGGGAGGTTGGTTTGTGTGATGGTCTGGGCCGCGTCCATAATTCGCTGCAATTTCTTGCGGTCTTGGATGGAGCTGTTCCCAAACCAAGCTGTGATGCATCCTGATAAAACGCTTTTTGGACTCCAGACTCCATCCTCCAGTCCAAAGGACCGGACAGTGCCATTGGGGAAAAGTGAGAGGTGGCAATGTCTGCATCATGGTAAAATCACCGTGCTCGGACTTGGTAGTCTTGACCAGCATCTAGCAGGGAAATGCCATTCCTAGACACAAAATGCTGGAATAACCCAGTGGGTCAGGCAACATCTCTGGAGAAAAAGAATAGATGACGTTTCAGGTCAGAACCCTTCTTCAGACTTCCTGCTACCTCTGCTGGAAATCCACCTCCGTCGCTTTGACCATGTTCTACCTCCCACTGGAGGCAACATTCGGAGAGCACTGGATGAGCTGCATGCCAGTCAACAAACACCAGACAACATGCCCAACGCCTGCCTTGCGGACGCCCACAAGGGCTAGTTTGAAAAAAGCCACTTCAAAACTGATCGAGAATAGTTGATTCCCCTGCCATAATTATGCCTCTCATAATTTTATATCTACACTCAAGTTGCCCCTCAGACTCTGATGCTCCAGAAAATAGCAATCCACGTTTGTTCAACCTCTCCTATATGGACTTCAACAAGATCTTGGATAAGGTTTCACATGGTAGGTTACTGTGTAAGGTTAGATTACATTGGAAGAAACTGTAATTCACATACAATTGTTTGAATGGTAGTGAGCGGAGAATGTAACTAGTAATGTGCCTCAGAAGTCAATGGTGGGCCCATTGTTGTTTGTTAACTATATCAATGATTTGGGTGAGAATGTACAAAGGCATGGTTAGTACGTTTGCAGATGACTCTAAAGTAGGTGGTATCTTAGAGAGTGAAGAAAGTTATCTGGAATTGCAATGGAATCATGATCATCTGGGTAATTGGGCCAAGGATTGGCAAATGGAATTTAACTCAGATAAGAATGGGGCAAGGCATTTTGGGAAATCAAACAGGGGTCAACTTTCACAGAGAAAGGTTGGGCACCAGGGAGTGTTGTAGAACAGAGGAACCGAGGAGCACAAGTTCATAATTCCCCGAAAATTCATTACAGGTGGACAGGGTGGTAAAGAAGATTTTGGCACGCTGGCCTTGCTCAATAAGAGCATTGAGAATAAAAAGTGGGACTTTATGTTGTGGATGTAAACAATGTTGGTGAGGCCACACTTGCAAATGCTTTCAGTTTTGGTCACCCAGCTATTATAAATGCACCATTATCCCATAAAGAGTGCAGCAAAGATTTACAACTACATTGCCAGGACGAGAGGAACTGACTTATAGAGAGAGTTGGGCTGCTTGGGCCTTTATTCCATGGGAGTATCTAAAATCATGAGGGAAACAGATAGAGTGAATTCACAGAAACTTTTTTTCAGAGTAGGGGAATCAAGAACTAGAGGGCACAGGTCTAAGGTGAGAGAGGAAATATTTAATAGGAACCTGAAGTGCAACTTTTTCACACAGAGGAGGGTGGGTATATGGATTGAACTGCCAGAGGAAATAGTTGAGGCAGGTACATTTAAAAGACGTTTGGACAGGTATGTGGGTAGAAATGTTTGAGAGGACTCTGGGTACGCATGGGTAAATGAGAGCAGCTTAGATGGGGCTTTTAGGTCAGCATGGACGAGAAAGGGCTGAAGGGCCTGTATGACTCTATGATCAATTTGGGCGGCACGGTGGCACAACGGTAGAGTTGCTTCCTTACAGCACCTGAGACCCGGGTTCGATCCTGACTACGGGTGCTGTCTGTACGTTCTCCCCGTGACATGCGTGGGTTTTCTCCGGGTGCTCCGGTTTTCCCCCCACACTCCAAAGACGTACAGATTAGTAGGTTAATTGGCTTCAGTAAGATTGTAAATTGTCCCCAGTGTGTGTAGGATAGTGTTCGTTTGCGGCAATCTCTGGTCGGCACGGACTCAGTGGGCCGGAGGGCCTGTTTCTGCGCTGTATCTCTACCCTAAACTAAACTGAACAACACAAATAACCAACTATGTTTTAGACTGCAGGGATAGAGACGTTTATGGGTAGAATGTTGAATATTTTCACATTTTCATCTCTATGGGTTCTGAATTCATTAAGGTGTCACTGCAGAAAGTGCAAGTTTATAATTCTTGCTGTCTGTGAAGAAATTGAACTGCCTTCAGAGCCAAGAGAGAGCTCGGAGCCTTGGTAAAGCTGGAACTATCATGGATGTTTATTGGAGTAATTCCCATTTCTGTCAGGAATCTTTGAAATATGAGAATGTTGGAGCACTTGGAGAGGTGTACTTACTGTAGATCTCACTCTGTCAGATAATCCCTTTCGCATCTATTTTTAGTTCATCGTCTGTATATTGCAAATCTTGGTACTTATAATCCTGTTTAACAGCCTTGGATTTAATGCAGGTCGAATAAGAGGCAATAACTTTGAGACGGCACAGAAGGTTAACTAACTCCTTGTGTGGTCTGGAATATGAGTGATCTTCAATTCACCCGTTGTCAGTAATTGAAAAGACCAATTTGCTGAGTTTTACCCACTTTTACAGTATGTCCGATTAATTTAAACCAGACGCAGAGATTCTTCTAAAGCCCCACTGGTCACCGTAATGCCAGTGATGTGGCTGCAACATTTAGAATATCTAAATAATTCAGAGTATAGGTCTGAAGAAGGGCCTTGACCCGAAACATCACCCATTCCTTCTATCCAGAGAGGCTGCCTGTCTCGCTGAGTTACTACAGTATTTTGTGTCTATCTTGTGTGTGACCCAGCATCTGCAGTTCCTTCCTACACATTTAGCGTATTGTGTTCAGTTTTGGTCAGTTATTGAAAAGATGTTGCTAAGCTAGAAAGGGTGCACAGAAGATTTATGAGGATGTTGCCAGGATTTAAGAGCCTGAGCTATATATAGGGAGTGGTTGAGCAGGTTCGGACTCTATTCCTTGGAGCGCAGGAGGATGCAGGGGGATCTTATAGAGGTATATACAGTAAGATCATGAGAGGATTAAACATTAAAGATAGACAATAGACAATAGACAATAGGTGCAGGAGTAGGCCATTCAGCCCTTCGAGCCAGCACCGCCATTCAATGCGATCATGGCTGATCACTCTCAATCAGTACCCCGTTCCTGCCTTCTCCCCATACCCCCTCACTCCGCTATCCTTAAGAGCTCTATCCAGCTCTCTCTTGAAAGCATCCAACGAACTGGCCTCCACTGCCTTCTGAGGCAGAGAATTCCACACCTTCACCACTCTCTGACTGAAAAAGTTCTTCCTCATCTCCGTTCTAAATGGCCTACCCCTTATTCTTAAACTGTGGCCCCTTGTTCTGGACTCCCCCAACATTGGGAACATGCTTCCTGCCTCTAATGTGTCCAATCCCCTAATTATCTTATATGTTTCAATAAGATCCCCCCTCATCCTTCTAAATTCCAGTCTAAATTCAAGATGGAAGATAAATGGAATGAGCTACTGGAGGTAGTTGAGGCAGGTACTCTCACAGCATTTTAAAAACATTTGGACAGAGACATGAATAGGATCGATTCAGATGGATATGGGCCAAATGCTGCCAGGTGGGACTAGTGCAGATGGGCCGTTTTGGTTGGCATGTGCAAGTTGGGCTGAAGGGCCTGTTTCTGCACTGTGAGACGCTATGACTCAATACCATTTATCCTGTAGCTAAGACTTGTATTTTAGACAGTAGCTAAGACAACACAGCCTCTTCTTAAGTTTCCTGAGTCTGGAAAAATCAGAAAATGCTGGAAAAATTCGGTAGGTCAGGGAGCATCTGCGGAAAGGGAAACGGACTTTAGACTTTAGAGATATACGGTGTAGAAACAGGCCCTTCGGCTCACCGAGTCCGTACCAACGATCACCCCGTACACTAGCACTATCCTACACACTTAGGACTTTTCTTTACAATTTCACCAAAGCCAATTAGCCTACAAACCTGTATGTCTTTGCAGCAAGGCAGGACACTGGAGATGCCGGAGAAAACATACGCAGGTCATAGGGACAACTTACAAACTCTGTAGGAGTGTGCTGGGATCACTGGTAGGCACAGACCCGGTGGGTCAGAGGGCCTGTTTCCGCGCTGTATCTCTAAAACTAAACTAAAACTGAAGGACACTTCATTCCTCATTTCCCACCTATGGCAAAAGGGTGAGGAATAGATAGAATTGGACAATGTTGAGTGAGGCTGAAATGTGCATTTGCCCACTTTTGTAGGCATTTGGCTTTAAATGTGCATAATCCGTTAATCTAGATAAAAGCCTGCGATTCCTGTGGATCCATTTGGCTGAGAGCATTCAGCGATGGGGACAGCTGTTGTGAAATATTCATCCCTGGGTGACACAACCATCTGCCAACCCTTTCAGTTCAGAATAATAATATCTGTGCCTTTGGACCAAAACAAAGCAGAGAAGACCTCCCAGGAATGAATTGGGAATTAACGGGAATTAACCGTGCTGCAAAAAATTCCCAGATCTTTCGCGGATGAGTGGCCAAGGTTTACAAATGAGGCCCATTGGTGCAAGGGTGGCGCGGTGGGTGGAGCAGCGTTGGAATTGCTGCCTTACCGAGCCAGAGACTCGGGTTCGATCCTGACCATGGGTGCTGTCTGTACGGAGTTTGTACATTCTCCCCGTGACCACTTGGGTTTTCTCTGGGTGCTCTGGTTTCCTCCCACACTTCAAAGATATGCCAATTTGTATTTTAATTGGCTCTGGTTAAAAAAAAAATGTAAATTGCCCCTAGTGTGTGTGATAGTGCTAGTGTATGGGGTGATCGCTGGTCTCACCCCCAGATTCCTATTAAATCTTTCCCCCTTCACCTTAAACCAATGTACTCTGGTTCTTGATTCCCGTAGCCTGGGCGAGACTCTGAGCATCTACCCGATCTATTCCTCTCATGATTTTAGACATACCACCTTCACGAAATGAATTTGCGTGAATCTCCGCCATGTTATGGGTCGTCAGAGGTAAGCGGACACTGTGTTTTATACCCAATATAGATCCCAAGACAGATACTATCGCAACGCTTAAGAAACAGTTAGACAGGTACATTGATAGGAGATGTTTAGAAGGATATGGGCCAAATGCAGGCAGGTGGGACTAGTGTAGATGGGACATGTTGGCTGGTGTGGGCAAGTTGGGCCTGCTTCCACGCTGTAAGACTCTATGACTATGACATACAAAACTAATAAAGGCTTATACTACCCTCCATCCCTTCACTGAAAAAGTTGCCTGGCTTTTGACATTCTATTGCAGCAGCTGAGATCCCTGAGAGTACTGTAGCTCCATGATTTCACCTGTAATTATTTCTCATGAATAGTTTTATCTGTAAATTTGGGTAGTTTTACCTGGATTAGTGCTCTGTGTAAAGGTCTTGACAAAAGCTAAAAAATAGAAACACATTGTTTATCAACTTTGCAATTAGTTTGTACCCAGGAGATTTGCAAAATACTCTAGCAGAGATTTTATTTTAAATGCATTTCCAAATGGCAGGAGGCTGCCTAAATCCATTTGATAGAAGTCCATTCTCAGCCTAGCCACACAGGTAGCATTTTAATCCATTGGCGCGCAATGGGAAGATATATTTCTGGCCTCTGATGCTGTGATGAAGTAGCCATTAAGAGTTGTGATGGATGTTGTACAGCTCCACGAACTCTAATGCATGAAAGAGCTCTGGATGCTGAGAGGATTCAGTTTGTTTAGTTGTGTTTTCTGCCGTTAGTTTCTCCAATGGTTTCCTCCACGTCTTCCATTTCACAGTGGCTGGGTATCCTGGGATGGTAGGAATCGGGGCTAAGCTCACTCCCGTCTGCATCCATCCCTGACACATGCGGAGGAAGGCCATAGACGGCTATGGGGGCCCAGTGCTGCTTTGGCGGCCGCGGTGGCGCAGCGGTAGAGATGCTGCCTTACAGCGCTTGCAGCGCCGGAGACCCAGGTTCGACCCTGACTACGGGCGCTATCTACACGGAGTTTGTGCGTTCTCCCCGTGACCTGCGTTGGTTTTCTCCGAGGTCTTCAGTTTATTCCACACTCCAAAGACGTACAGGTTTGTAGGTTAATTGGCTTGGTGTACTATAAATGTTAATTGTTCCTAGTGCGTGTCGGACAGTGTTAATGTGCAGGTTGGTGTGGACTCGATGGGCCGAAGGTCCTGTTTCCGTGCTCTATCTCTAAACTAATAACTAAACTAAAGTCAATGGATATTTGTAAGGCAGAGATAAGATTCTTGATTGGTACAGGTGTCAGGGGTTATGGAGAGAAAGCTGGAGAATGGGATTAGGAGGGAGGGATAGATTCCACATGGAAGGTTGATTAAGAAGGTTAAATCGGTGGGTATTAATAGTGAGGTTGCAAGATGGATTCAACAATGGCTGAATGGGAGATACCAGAGGGTAACGGTTGACAATTGTATGTCAGGTTGGAGGCCAGTGTCTAGTGGAGTACCCCAAGGATCTGTGTTGGGTCCACTGTTGTTTGTCATTTACATTAATGATCTGGATGATGGTGTGGCAAATTGGATTAGTAAATATGCAGATGATACTAAGATAGGTGGAGTAGTTGATAGTGAGGTAGATTTTCAAAGTCTACAGAGAGACTTGGGCCTTTTGGAAGGGTGGGCTGAAAGATGGCAGATGGAGTTTAATGCTGATAAGTGTGAGGTGCTGCATTTTGGTAGGACAAATCAAAATAGGACGTACAGGGTAAATGGTAGGGAATTGAGGAATGCAGTGGAACAGAGGGATCTGGGAATAACTGTGCATTGTTCCCTGAAGGTGGAATCTCATGTGGATAGGGTGGTGAAGAAGGCGTTTGGTATGCTTGCCTTTATAAATCAGAGCATCGAGTATAGAAGTTGGGATGTAATGTTAAAATTGTACAGGGCATTGGTGAGGCCGAATCTGGAGTATGGTGTGCAGTTCTGGTAGCCAAATTATAGGAAGGATGTCGACAAAATGGAGAGGGTACAGAGGAGATTTACTAGAATGTTGCCTGGGTTTCAGCACTTAGGCTACAGAGAGAGGTTGAACAGGTTGGGTCTTTATTCTTTGGAGCGTAGAAGGTTGAGGGGGGACTTGATAGAGGTTTTTAAAATTTTGAGAGGGACGGACAGAGTTGACGTGGGTAGGCTTTTCCCTTTGAGAGTGGGGAAGATTCCAACAAGGGGACATAGCTTCAGAATTGAGGGACAAAGGTTTAGGGGTAACATGAGGGGGAACTTCTTTACTCAGAGGGTGGTGGCTGTATGGAATGGGCTTCCGGTGGAAGTGGTGGAGGCTGGCTCGATTTTATTATTTAAGAGTAAATTGGATAGGTATATGGATAGGAGGGGATTAGAGGGTTATGGTCTGAGTGCAGGTAGATGAGACTAGGTCAAGGAGAATGGTCGGCGTGGACTGGTAGGGCCGGACAGGCCTGTTTCCATGCTGTAGTTGTTATATGTTATATGTTATATGTTATATGTTAGACATGCTGAATGGCAGACTTGATGGGCTGAATGGCCTAATTCTGCACCTATCACTTATGGAACCTATGAACAAAACAGAATGACCGACCTGGACCCAATAACAACCGTGCAGTACCATGGAGAGCTCCACTCTAGGCCTGACCCGCTGAGTTACTCCAGCATTTTGTGATACCACTCTAGGCCTTATGAACATGAAATTATCTGCCTCTCCATGACTATGTGACTCTGACCTCCTGTTCCTCGGTCCTGCCCTCATGCTGTGAGCCACTCCTGGGAGCATCGGCATCCGTTGTGCCACTAAAAGAGGCCATTCGGCCCATCAATTCCAATCCATTCAGCCCCATTTCCTCCCCCCGCCTCCAACGTTCTGCATACTCCTGCAAAGTACTTCTCTTCCAACTCACTTGTGGAAGGTCTGATTGACTCTGCTTGCACTGCCCCACAGGCAGTGGATCCCAATTTATAAGCCCCCAACTCACAGTCTGTAGAAGGGTCTCGAGCTGAAATTTCACCTATTCCTTTTCTCCAGAGATGCTGTCTAACCCACTGGAGTTATTCCAGCTTTTTGTGTTTATCCCCAATTTACGATACGATAGAACTTTATCGATCCCAAGAGGGAAATTGGTCTGCCAACAGTCATAAAAACGCAACAAGATACATGAAACATGAAATTAAAGTGATGAGTGGAAAGTCCAGGATTTGGGATGTGCAAAGATTAGGGAGGGGGGAGGGGAGTCAGTCTACCCCATGACAGAAGGGGGAGGAGTTGTACAGTTTGATAGCCACAGGGAAGAAGGATCTCCTGTGGCGTTCTGTGCTGCATCTTGGTGGAACCAGTCTGTTGCTGAAGGTACTCCTCAGGTTGACCAGTGTGTCATGGAGGGGGTGAGTTGTATTGTCCAGGATGCTCTGCAGTTTGAGGACCATCTTCATCAGCACAGTTTGAGTCCAAAGGTTTTTGTTTCCCCTCTGCCTCACGTTCTCTGTCATCCGTCAAGTTCAGTCTGTGGTGCAGAAGCCCCACGTTGATCCTTCAGAGAGGTTTTCCACGGTCGACTGCCCCATGGCTAAACCGATCTTGGCCGTTGCCGTGGAAACGGGGATTACGCTGTGTGGTTTTGCTCGGGTGGCTGCAACTCACTGAGCATTGACAGCGTGGTAGCGTCCTCTGTTCATAATCGAGGCTGTGTTCATGCAGGGGGACACACTGTGCCATGAGCGCACTCAACGAGTCCTATTCCATGGTCAAAGAGCAGCGATGCTTCTTGCTGCTCAAAGCATCGTAGAGATGTTCAACACAGAACGAGTGTACGCAGAACATGGGCGGCACGGTGGCGCAGCGGTTGAGTTGCTGCCTTACAGCGCCAGGGACCCGGCTTCCATCCTGACCACAGGTGCTGTCTGTGTGGAGTTTGTACGTTCTCCCCGTGACCTGAGTGGGTTTTCTCCGGGTGCTCCGGTTTCCTCCCACACTTCAAAGATGTACAGGTTTGTCAGCTAATTGGCTTTGGTAAAAAGTGTAAATTGACCCAAGTGAATGTAGGATAGTGATAGTGTTCGGGGATCGCTGGTCAGTGCGGACGCGGTGGCCCGAAGGGCCTGTTTCCACCCTGTATCTCTAAACTAAAGTAAACTAGTCCTGTCAGCCCATCAAACTAACCTAAGTATAGCTGAGGTATCTACGAGAGTCTGTAACTATGCAGGGTAATTGCACATGCCCATTCTCAAGACAGACTGTGGGGGATGAATCCGAAATGGGTCATGTGAAGTGAAGACGGTGTAGTAATTTAGAGATACAGCGCAGAAACAGGCCCTTCCGCCCTCCGAGTCCGCGCTGACCAACGATCCCCGCACATTAACACTATCCTACACACACTAGGGACAATGTACAATTTTACCAAGCCAATTAGCCTACAACCCTGTACGTCTTTGGAGTGTGGGAGGAAGCCAAAGACCTCGGAGAAAACCCCAGCGGGTCGTGGGGAGAACGTACAAACTCCGTACAGTCAGCATCCATAGTCGGGATCGAACCTGGGTCTCTGGCGCTGTGAGGTAGCAACTTTCGCGTGGACGTTGGAAGCTCGCAGACCCCTGGGTGGGGGCCGACTTCGGGAGCTCCGACAGCGGCAGCGTCTTCGCCCGCCCCGGATCGTGGGGCTTGGGTCGGCCCACTGTGGACCTTTCACTGTCCGGCGCGGCCTGGAACGTGGCAACTTCAACAGCCTGACCGCGGGAGAAGACGGCAGGGGAAGGGAAAAGACATTCTGGCCTTCCATCACAGTGAGGAGGTGACTGGAGGAGACTCACTGTGATGGATGTTTCTTTTTTTTTGTGTGTTGTGATTGTGTGTGAAATTGTTTATTTTTATTGCTCTATTGCTGGACTGTGCGTGACCTTTCATTTCACTGCACATCTTGTATGTGAATGAGACAAATAAACTTGACTTGACTTGGCTACCGCTGCGCCACCATGCATTAATTGGCAGATTCGATGATTCTTTTAGCGGTCAGTTTATTTCCAGCCAATATTTGTGTTTTCCAGTGCTGGGTTCCTTCTTCAAACTTACATGAAGTTGCAGCTCACCAAGGCTGCGGAAGGAGGAGTTTGGCACTTAACCATCCTCTTCCACAGAAGTGCATCTGCCGACCTCCAAAAGTGAGATGGATGTACAGCTGAGGGTGAAGAATTGCTGGAGTGCGGGGAAAGAGTGGGAGAATGGGACTGAGTCGATTGTGGTCAATGAGCCATTGATAAACAGCAACTGTGAGGTGGATGCTTTGTTTAGCATGACCGAAATTCCGTCATATTTCTATTATCCTTGCCGTTTATTTACTAAAGCACGGAAGAGCAGGGAAGTCATGCCAGAACCGTATAAAGTGCTAGTCTGCTAGAATATTGGAGACTGTTCTGGTCACCGTGCTGCAGGAAGGATGTGATGGGCAGAGGTGCGGAGAGAGATACAAGGATGTTGCCAGGGCTGGAGGGTTTAAATTATGAGGAGACACTACTTAGCTGGAGTTGTTTCAGAATAAAAGAGGCTATAGGGTGAACAAGAAAAATATTCAAAATGGGTGCAGAGAAGATTTACGAGGATGTTGCCAGGACTCAGGGGCTTGAGCTATAGGGAGAGGTTGAGCAGGCTAGGACACTATTCCTTGGGGTGCAGGAGGATAAGGGGTCATCTTATAGAAGTGTACAAAATCATCAGAGGAATAGATCAGGTAGGCGCACAGAGTCTCTTGCCCAGAGTAGGGGAATCAGGAGCCAGAGGACAGAGGTTTAGGGTGAGGGGGGCAAAGATTTAATAGGAGCATGAGGGGTAACCTTTTTACACAAAGGGAGGTGGGTGTATGGAATGAGCTGCCAGAGGAGGTATTTGAGGCAGGAACTGTCGCAACAGAGAGCTAGATAGAGCTCTTAAGGATAGCGGAGTCAGGGGGTATGGGGAGAAAGCAGGAACGGGGTACTGATTGAGAATGATCAGCCATGATCACATTGAATGGCGGTGCTGGCTCGAAGGGCCGAATGGCCTACTCCTGCACCTATTGTCTATTGTCTATAACATTTAAGAAACATTTCGACAGGTACATGGATAGGATGGGTTTAGATGGATATTGTTCAAACTCAAGCAGGTGGGACTAGTGTAGATGGGACATGTTGGTCGGTGTGGGCAGGTTGGACTGATGGGGCTGTTTCCATGCTGTCTGACTCTGTGACTCTATTAGTAATAGCAGTCAAAGGGCAGCAGAGATGCTATCTCCAAAAATAGACACAAAAAGCTGGAGTAACTCAGCGGTTCAGGCAGCATCTCTGTAGAAAAGGAATAGGTGACGTTTTGAGGTCAAGACTGTTTTATTGTCATGTGTCCTAGAAAGAACAATGAAATTCTTACTTGCTGCAGCACAACAGAATGTGTAAACATAGTACACTGTAAACAATATGATAAATGGGAGAGAAAAGAACATTCGGTGTGTATATATACACACTATATACACATACCCACGTACACACATACATATATATATATATACACACACATACTCAAAAAAACAAACAATAGTAGTGCAATAATAATAATAATAGTCTATTGTAGTTCAGAGCTTATTTGAGGTTGTGGTGTTTAATATCCTGATGGTTTTAAGGAAAAAGCTGTTCCTGAACCTGGACGTTACTGTTTTCAGGCTCCTGTACTTTCTTCCGGATGGCAGGGGTGAAATGAGTGCATGGCCAGGATAGTATGGGTCTCTGATGTTGCTGGCTGCCTTTTTGAGGCAGTGACTCTGATAAATCCCTTCAGTGGTGGGGAGGTCAGAGCCGGTGATGGAGTGGGCAGAGTTCACAACCTTTTGCAGTCTTTTCCGCTCCTGGACATTCAAGTTGCCAAACCAGGCCATGATGCAACCAGTCAATGTGCTCTCCACTGTACACCTGTAGAGTTCAAGAGAATCCTCTTTGACATACCGAATATCCGTAATCTCAGGAAGTAGAGGCGTTGTCACGTGTGGCGGCGCCTAACGGCTGCGGCTCGCTCGCTGGCAGTCTGTTTGTCCTTTGTCCTTTTTGTTTGTGTGTTGGTGGTGGGGTGTTTTGTTTTGGTTGTGTATGTGGGGGGGGGGGGGGGTATGTGGGGGGAAATCTTTCTTTTTTAGGTCTCTTCCGCGGGGCCTTCCATCGCCCGGTGCGGCTCGGCCACGGGACTGAACAGTGCCCGGTGCGGCTCGGCCGCGGGGCCTTCCATCACCCGGTGCGGCTCGGCCACGGGACTGAACAGCGCCCGGTGCAGCCACGGGGCCTTCCATCGCCCGGCGCGGCTCGGCCGCGGGACTGAACAGTGCCCGGTGCGGCTCGGCCACGGGACTGAACAGCGCCCGGTGCGGCTTGGCCGTGGGGCCTTCCATCGCCCGGTGCGGCTCGGCCACGGGGCCTTCCATCGCCCGGTGCGGCTCGGCCGCGGGGCCTTCCATCGCCCAGTGCGGCTCGGTCGCGGGGCCTTCCATCGCCCGGTGCGGCGCGGCCACAGGACTGAACAGTACCTGGTGCGGCTCGGCCGCGGGACTTTCCAGCGCCCCGTGCGACTCGGCCGCGTGGACTTTCCATCTCCTTGCGGGGGCTGTGCAGGTCGGTCGCCTCGCTAGGGGTCGAGTTGTCTGTACGTGGGAAGGGCATGGGGAAAGAGAGAGGGGAAGTTTTTGGCCTCCATCACAGTGAGGGGGTGTTTGGAGTCACTGTGATGGATGTTTGTGTTGGGGTTGCGTCTTGTGTTTTTGTACTGCTGGCTGTAATCTCGTTCCGTAAGGAATGACAAATAAAGCTATTTTGGATTTTTTGGATTTGATGTGCTTTATTTATAATTGCATCAGTGGTGCTGGGTCCAGGAAAGATCTTTGGAAATATGCACGCTCAGGAATTTGACGTTTTTGACTCTCTCCACCATCGTCCCGTTGATATAAACAGGATTGTGGGTCCTCATCCTTCCTCTTCCAAAGTCCACAATCAGTTAATTGGTTTTACTGATATTGAGAGCCAGGTTGTTGTGCTGACACCATTTGGTCAATTGGTCGATCTCACTTCTATACTCTGACTCATCACCATCTGTAATTCGTCCAAACAATGGTGGTGTAGGAAACTAACTGCAGATGCTGGTACAAATCGAAGGTCTCACAAAATGCTGGAGTAACTCAACAGGTCAGGCAGCATCTGGAAGAGAGGGAATGGGTGACGTTTCGGGTCGAGACCCTTCTTCAGACTGAACTGAAGCAGGGTCTGACCCGAAACATCACCCATTCCCTCTCTCCTAGATGCTGCCTGACCTGCTGAGTTACTCCAGCATTTTATGATACCAACAACAGTGGTGTCGTCGGCGAACTTGAAGATGGAGTTCGCACTATGTCCACTCAGTCTGAAGAAGGGTCTAGTCGGGGTCAAGCTCACCGATCAGCCCGTCAGAGTGAGAGGGACTTGCTCTGGGCATTATTTTTAATAAGCAGCCGAGCATCATATCTTGGCTCTTAGCGGTGACATTCTACTGTCAGCAAGCCATGGGAAGAGTGCCAAACATTCACAGCTTTTGCCAACAAACCATCAATCAGCCAATTTAGGCGTCCGGCTGATTTGGCAGCTTTGCAAGAGCCAGATGCATAAGCATTCAGGGCGGTGGTAACCTTCACAGTCACCGTTCGGTGGTCTCATTTTGCTGGTGTCAGGCCGGTCACTCTCCAATTTATGACAACGTCCTCTCGCTGAGTGCAAATGTTTTTCTCCGGTTCCCCAGGGTAGATGTGCTCCTCTGCTGTGAGAATGACTTTGTGTGCAGTCATCTCCAATCCCATTAGAACTGCATCAGATTCCTCCTCCTGTTCTCTTCAATGTTCTCCACGCCGTCTGAGGGAAATAGACTCTGCAATGGATGGATCACTTCCAAAGGTTTAGACTTTAGAGATGCAGTGCGGAAACAGCCCCTTCAGCCCACCGAGTCCGCGCCGCCCAGCGATTGCCCCACACGCCAGCACTATCCTGCACACTAGGGACAATTTTTACAGCTACCAATTAACCTACAAACCTGCACGTCTTTGGAGTGCGGGAAGAAACCGGAGCATTCGGAGAAAACCAAGGCGAAGGTACAAACTCCGCACAGACAGCACGTTGAATTCAGGATCGAACCCAGATCGTAAGGCAGCAGCTCGACCGCTGTGCCACTGTGCCACTGTGCCTCCCCTATCTAAGAAGAAGGGTCTCGACCCGAAACAAATTCAATTTTTGTTTAGGTTTAGTATTGTCACATGTACTGAGGTACAGTGAAGAGCTTTCCTGTGCAAGCTATCCAATTAAATCAGATAACACTCAGTTCAGTTCAGTTTAGTTTATTGTCACGTGTACCGAGGTACAGTGAAAAGCTTTTGTTGCGCGCTAACCAGGTGCCCAGGTCTGTAAAAGGGAATAAATTAAATACCGTGTACATTGCTGCCTGTTGTTTAGGTCCATTGGGAGCAATGTTTGACTCAATCAGTTAATCCCATTCATTTTAACTGTTCAAGTCCAATTCTGTGAGATCAGACATTTATATCTCTGCTCCTCCCTCCTCTGTCTATTCCTCCCTGGTGTCACTATGGATTTCTTGTTTCTTGGCAGTGCTCTTTCTCCACTTGCATTGCAAGACCCAATTATAAAAAGAAAAAACGTCAAACGCAAAACGAAATAAAGATGGAGATGCTGGGCCAAACACAGGCAGGTGTTACTAATGTCGATGAGACATGCTAGTCGGTGTGGGCAGGTTGGGCCAAAAGGCCTGTTTCTACACTGCATGACTCTATGACTGTGTAACATTATGAGAGGAATAGATAGGGTAGACATTCAGAACCATTTCCTCAGGGTGGAAATGTCAAAGACTAGAAGGCCGAGCTTTAAGGTCAGTGGGGTGAAATTTAGAGATATGGAGGGCAAGGTTTTTGCACAGAAAGTGGTGGGTGCCTGGAATGCGATGTCAGAGGAGGTGGTGGTGGAGACTTGGATTAGTTTAGAGATACAGCGCGGAAACAGGACCTTCGGCCCACCGGGTCCGCAACGACCAGCGATCCCCGCACACTAACACTGCGCTACACACATTAGGGGCAATTTACATTTCTACCAAGCTGATTAACCTACAAACCTGTACATCTTTGGAAACATGGAAACATAGAAGATAGGTGCAGGAGTAGGCCATTTGGCCCTTTGAGCCAGCACCGCCATTCAATATGACCATGGCTAATCATCCAGAATCAGTACCCTGTCGATCCATTATTTCATCAGGCAGATGGAGTGTGGGAGGAAACCAAAGATCTCAGAGAAAACCCACGTAGATCACAGGGAGAACGTACAAACTCTGTACAGACAGCACCCGTAGTCGGGGGTCGAACCCCGGTCTCTGGCTCTGTAAGGCAGTGGCTCTACTGTTATGCCACCGTGCCACCCTTTGTAAGGCAGATGTGACAGAGACGTTTAAGAAGCTTTTAGATAGGGACGTGGATTTGCAAGGAATGGATGGGGTTTGGAAAGCGTGCAGGCAGGGGAGATTAGTTGAAACTGGCATTGTATTCAGCACAGACATTGTGGGCTGAAGGGCCTGTTCCTCCGCTGCACTGTCCTATGTTTCAGGTCGCTGGAGCTGTGAGGCAGCACTGTGCTACGCATCTAATTCAGAGGCAAGTGAGTCACAGGCAGAATTATTAACTGGGACTGATCATTCTGCAGTGAGTTAGCTCCATCCCACAGGTGAACACAAACACAAGCAATCAATAAGCAGCCACCAGCATCCCGAAAAATATGCGCTCATCAAATTACTTCTTAATTACGCCTAATTGGGTTTGATGATTCAGCCCATATCCATTTACTCCAGTGCGAAATAGCAGAATGGAGTTAATTCTGAAACTACCCTTCTAATTGTGTTAATGTATTGCCATGGCAGGTTTATAATCACAAGCCAATTTGGCTCAGTATATGTGATTCCTCACACACCAACACAGCGGCAGCCTTGGTGGCCGAACACAAAGGTTCTGCAGGAGGAGCAATCATCTGCTGTAAAGGTCTCCATAGTTGGCCAAATGAAAGGCAGACTCACAGCTGCACTTAACTACAGCGGAAACAGATTAGAGCTTTATAAAAACAGGTCAGATGTAGAGGCAGAGGATCTGTATTATTCTTTCAGTCCCTCTGCATCACTCCCATTAGGATGAGTTTTTAGACTTTCGAGATTCATTGATGGTCGTCCAACATGATTCAACAAGATAGCCGTTCGGCCCGCCAAGTCCACGCCGACCAATAATCACCACGTATGCTGGCACTATCCGATACACTAGTACCAATTGATAGTTCACAGAGGCCAATTCATCTACAAACCTGTATGTCTTTGGTGTGTGGGAGGACACCAGAGCACACCGGGGCAAACCCACGCAGGTCACGGGGAGAACTCGGTACAGACAGCACCCGTGGTCAGGATCGAACCCGAGTCTCTGGTGCTATAAGGCAGCAACTCTACCGCTGCTCCACTGGGCAGCTCCCTCTTCTTTATTCAGCTGCCTTTGCCAACATTTTCTCTCTCTTCCATCTTAACTTCTTTTTTATTTGACTTGTTTTAAGTACTTAGATCGCCACAAGCCCCTTTTGTCAGGTGAAAGACCAAGCTCTTAGTGTTAACAAAACTACCATGATGTTGCTAGCGACGGCACGGTGGCGCAGCGGTAGAGTTGCTGCCTTACAGCGCCAGAGACACAGGTTCGATCCTGACCAAAGATACTAGAGGAACAAGATAGACCACTCCGTTGAAATCGCCTATACTGAAGTGTGGTAGAAGGAAAGGAGCCATTTTAGTAGGCAAAACCCACCATTCGTTATGCCTCTCACAGTGTAATCAGTGTTTTTGGGGAACAATATGTGTGATGATACCATTAAAATGCAGAATGTATCTCATCTATCAGATCACAGATTTTTGTTGTTTTTCTTTTTAAATGTTTCTGCAAGTTTCTGCCTACTAAAATGGCGTCATGACATACTACGGTTTTTTGGGTCGAGTGGTCTATCTTGTTCCTCTAATATCTTTTATCCTGACTAAGGGTGGCGTCTGTACGGAGTTTGTACGTTCTCCCCACGACCTCCAGTTTCCTTCCATACACCAAAGACGTGCAGGTTTATTGGCTAATCGGCTTGGTAAAATTGTTTTGCATGTGTTTATCATAGTGCTTGTGTACGGGATGATCGTTGGTTGGCACAGACTTGGTGGGCCGAAGGACCTGTTTCCGCGCTGTATCTCTGAACTAAACTAAAAGGGAAACAATAGACAATAGGTGCAGGAGGAGGCCATTCAGCCCTTCGGCCCTTCGAGCCAGCACCGCCATTCAATGTGATCATGGCTGATCATTCTCAATCAGTACCCCATTCCTGCCTTCTCCCCATACCCCCTGACTCCGCTATCCTTAAGAGCTCTATCTAGCTCTCTCTTGAATGCATTCAGAGAATTGTCCTCCACTGCCTTCTGAGGCAGAGAATTCCACAGATTCACAACTCTCTGACTGAAAAAGTTTTTCCTCATCTCAGTTCTAAATGGCCTACCCCTTATTCTTAAACTGTGGCCCCTTGTTCTGGACTCCCCCAACATTGGGAACATGTTTCCTGCCTCTAACGTGTCCAACCCCTTAATAATCTTATACATTTCGATAAAATCCCCTCTCATCCTTCTAAATTCCAGTGTATACAAGCCTAGTCTTTCAACATATGACAGTCCCGCCATTCTGGGAATTAACCTAGTAAACCCACGCTGCATGCCCTCAATAGCATGAATATCCTTCCTCAATTCTGGAGACCAAAACTGCACACAGTACTTCAGGTGCGGTCTCACTAGGGCCCTGTACAACTGCAGAAGGACCTCTCTGCTCCTATACTCAACTCCTCTTGTTATGAAGGCCAACATTCCATTGGCTTTCTTCACTGCCTGGTGTACCTGCATGCTTCCTTTCAGTGACTGATGCACTAGGACACCCAGATCCCATTGTACGAACCCTTTTCCTAACTTGACACCATTCAGATAATACTCTGCCTTCCTATTCTTACCACCAAAGTGGATAACCTCACACTTATCCACATTAAACTGCATCTGCCATGCATCCGCCCACTCACACAACCTGTCCAAGTCACCCTGCAACCTCATAGTATCTTCCTCACAGTTCACACTACCACCCAGCCTTGTATCATCTGCAAATTTGCTAATGTCGGAGAATCTGGCCAGGCTGGTCCTCTGGGGAGTTCTGCAACGGTGGTGGTAAGGAGCCAGGCAGCAGGTGGGTGGGGAAAGGTTTCCAAACTGACAAGCCTTCAGCTTGGGTCAAAGCCCAGTTGGAAACCACAGCCTCTGGCTACCCTCCAGCCAACTGCTTTTATCTGCACTCCTGGCTACATTAAGATGTTTGACTTGCGAGTCTTTTTTTCACTGCGGTTCTTACTTTGGCTCAGGTGCCCCTGTCGACATTTTTCGCTGAGTTCTTATTTCTTCTGCATCACCAAGACAGGAAGGTGAAATGCAGAATGACTAATATTGCTGATCACATAGAATGAGCTTGTTCAACAGATTTGGTTCCTGTTCAGCACTTGGAATGAATATCGGCACATTATGAATAAATACATACTAAATTGAAAGTGTTGTACCTGGTCCAGGATATTACTTGGGTGTTTTATTCACTGACCCATTAATGATCCAAGTTTGGCAAGGGTTCGATCCTGACTACGGGTGCTGTCTGTACGGAGTTTGTACATTCTCCCTGTGACCACGTGGGTTTTCTCCGGGTGCTCTGGTTTCCTCCCACACTCCATTGACGTGTGGGTTTGAATGTTAATTGGCTTCTGCGAATTGTAAAATTGGCCCTGGCGTGTAGTTTACGGGGTTGCTGGTCTGCGGGGACTCAGTGGGCCGAAGGTTCAGTTCAGTTTCGTTTCGTTTATTGTCACGTGTACCGAGGTACAGTGAAAAGCTTTGTTGCGTGCCAACCAGTCAGCACAAAGACAATACATGATTACAATCGAGCCACTTACAGTGCATAGATGCATGATAAGGGAATAACGTTTAGTGCAAGGTAGAGCCAGTAAATTCTGATCAAAGATAGTCCGAGGATCACCAATGAGGTAGATAGTAGAAGGGACTGTTTCCTCGCTGTATCTCTGGTCTAAACTCTTAGAAACATAGAAACATAGAAAATATGTGCAAGAGGAAGCCATTTGGCCCTTCGAGCCAGCACCGCCATTCATTGTGATCATGGCTGATCGTCCACAATCAATAACCCGTGCCTGCCTTCCTCCCATATCCCTTGATTCCACTAGCCCCTAGAGCTCTATCTAACTCCCTCTTAAATCCATCCAGTGATTTGGCTTCCACTGCCCTCGGTGGCAGAGAATTCCACAAATTCACAACTCTCTGGGTGAAAAAGTTCCTTCTCACCTCTGTTTTAAATGGCCTCCCCTTTATTCTAAGACTGTGGCCCCTGGTTCTGGCCTCCCCCAACATTGGGAACATTTTTCCTGCATCTAGCTTGTCCAGTGATTTTATAATTTTATATGTTTCTATAAGATCCCCTCTCATCCTTCTAAACTCCAGTGAATACAAGCCTAGTCTTTTCGATCTTTCCTCATATGACAGTCCCGCCATCCCAGGGATCAATCTCGTGAACCTATGCTGCACTGCCTCAATTACAAGGATGTCCTTCCTCAAATTAGGAGACCAAAACTGTACGCAATACTCCAGATGTGGTCTTACCAGGGCTCTATACAACTGCAGAAGAACCTCTTTACTCCTATACTGAAATCCTGCTGTACCTGCACGCCAACTTTCAGTGACTGGCGTGCACAGACACCCAGGTCTCGCTACACCTCCCCCTTACCTAGCCTAACACCATTGAGATAATAATCTGCCTCCTTGTTTTTGCCGCCAAAGTGGATAACCTCACATTTATCTATATTATACTGCATCTGCCACGCATCTGCCCACTCACTTAACCTGTCCAGGTCACCCTGCAACCTTCTAACATCCTCTTCACAGTTCACACTGCCACCCAGCTTTGTGTCATCCGCAAACTTGCTCGTGTTGCTTCTAATTCCCTCTTCCAAATCATTAATATATATGGTAAACAGTTGCGGCCCCAACACCGAGCCTTGCGGCACTCCACTCGCCACTGCCTGCCATTCTGAAAAGGATCCATTTACTCCTACTCTTTGCTTCCTGTCTGCCAACCAATTTTCTATCCATGTCAACACCCTACCCCCAATACCATGTGCTCTAATTTTACTAACCAATCTCCCGTATCAAAGGCTTTCTGAAAGTCTAGATACACTACATCCACTGGCTCCCCTTCATCCATTTTACTTGTCACATCCTCAAAAAATTACAGAATATTAGTCAAGCATGATTTCCCTTCCATAAATCCATGCTGGCTTGGACTTATCCTTTTACTGCTATCCAAATGCACCGTTATTACCTCTTTAATAATTGACTCTAGCATCATTCCCACCAGCGAAGTCAGGCCAACTCGCTTGTAAATCCCCGTTTTCTCTCTCGCTCCTTTTTTGAAAAGTGGGATAACATTAGCTATCCTCCAATCTTGGCCCGCAGAAAATGTTAGCAACCTTTCTGATGCTCTGAGCTCTTTGTAAAAAAATAATGCGAGGGCATTTGGGAGTACTAGCTCCTAGGTCAAGCCAGTGGCTGGCAAGTCTGTCCAGGGATTTAGAGATACAGTGCGGAAACGGGCCCTTCGGCCCACCGTGTCCGCTCCGTGATCCCCGCACATTAACACTATCCCACACACACTAGGGACAATTTAAAAAAAAAATTTTTTTTAACATTTGCCCAGCCAATTAACCTACATACCTGTACGTCTTTGGTGTGTGGGAGGAAACCGAAGATCTCGGAGAAAACCCACGCAGGTCATGGGGAGAACGTACAAACTCCGTACTGACGGCGCCCGTAGTCAGGATTGAACCTGAGTCTCCGGCGCTGCATTCGCTGTAAGGCAGCAACTCTACCGCTGCGCCACCGTGCCGCCCGGGATGTGTGGATGGGGCAGTAACCACCACTTGCGGACTACACACCACTGTTGAAATGGTATTTTGAATCAGAGAGTTATGCATACAGCATGGAAACAGACACGTTGGCTCAACTTTGATTAGTACAGGTGTCAGGGGCAATGCGGAGAAGGCAGGAGAATGGGGTTGAGAGGGAAAGATAGGTCAGCCATGATTGAATGGCGGAGTAGACTTGATGGGCCAAGTGGCCCAATTCTGCTCCTACAACCTATGAACTTATGAACTCGTCCAAGCCAACTGTTGTTTCTCTAAGCTGATCACACGTCTGCGACTTTTGCGTGTCCCTCCAAGCCGTTCCTATCCATGTACCTGCCTCAGCATCTTTTAAATGTCATATTTAAAAGTGGCGGCACGGTGGCGCAGCGGTAGAGTTGCTGCCTTACTGCGAATGCAGCGCCGGAGACTCAGGTTCGATCCTGACTACGGGTGCTGTCTGTACGGAGTTTGTACGTTCTCCCCGTGACCTGCATGGGTTTTCTCCGAGATCTTCGGTTTCCTCCCACACTCCAAAGACGTACAGGTATGTAGGTTAATTGACTGGGTAAATGTAAAAATTGTCCCTAGTGTGTGTGGGATAGTGTTAATGTGCGGGGATCGCTGGGCGGCGCGGACTCGGTGGGCCGAAGGGCCTGTTTCCACGCTGTATCTCTAAATCTAAAAAATATCTAAATATTTGTGCTCGTCTCCGCTGGCCAACAGTCATGTTAAAGTACAAACGGTCTGAAGAAGGATCCCGACCCGAAACATCACCTATCCACGTTCTCCATTTGTTTGCTGGCTGAGCCGCTGAGATACTCCAGCACTCTGTGTCTTTTTTTGTAAACCAGCATCTGCAGTTCCTTTTTTTCAACAAGCAAAAGTCTGAGTCAGGGTCTTGACTTGAAAAGTCACCTATTCCTTTCCTCCAGAGATGCTGCCTGACTCGCTGAGTTATTCCAGCATTTTGTGTCTGTCTTCAAGAAACCACAGTTCAGGTTCTGTAAACCTATGTCAGTACCATGGACAGCACCTCTCACAAGGCACGTGAGAAGCACACAGTTATTCAGTCGGGCACTCTCAGATCAACAGGCAACTATAATTCCAGAGGCACAAACCCAAATAAGGAAGTCTAAACATCAGCAAAGGCTTTCAAACTGGTTGAACGGATTAATTTACAAGGAGATGTGGTGTACCTGTGTGTAAATATTTTGTATGTGCCAAGGTAATCTTCATGTGTAGTCATCTATTATTGTTTGTTTGCCCATCAAATATACCTTCCTTCATTCTAAGGTTCCTGTGTGTTACAGACATTATTAAGGTTAGAATTTACTGGCACTACAAGACTGGTTTACAGATCTCCTCCAATCCCACCATTCAATTATTTTAGTACTTTGAGGCTCCTGCACATTGGGTGCTCACAATGGGCCATTTCAGTCACTCAAAGGTTTCAAAGGTCTTTTATTGTCATGTGTACCAAGTAAGGTACAGTGATATGCGAATTACCATACAGCCATACCAAAAAAAGCAACACGACACACAACTGCATCAAAGTTAACATAAACGTCCACCACAGCAGATTCCCCTCATTCCTCACTGTGATGGAAGGCAATAAAGTCTAATCTTCTTCCCTCATATTTCTCCCGCGGTCGGGGCAGTCGTGCCATCCGTCATGTCCGTTTCAATGACCCCAAACTCTCTACATCCTACAAAGCCCATTTGAATTGTAATTACTGTGGAAACTTTGAGAACTGTCAGCTCCCAAAATAGCTGTAAAACGTTGGCTGGACAATGACTTCATGGGTATAGAAGTTGGGAGGTCATGTTGCAGTTGCATGAGACGTCGGTGAGACCGCATTTAGAGTATTGTGTTCAGTTCTGGGCACCATGTTACAGGAAAGATATTGTGAAGCTTGAAAGGTTTCAGACATTTACGAGGATGTTGCCAGGACTAGAGGGTGGGAGCTATAGGGAGAGGTTGAATTGGCTTGGTCTCTATTCCTTGGGTCGCAGGAGGATGTAATAGAGTTGTATAAAATCATGAGAGGAATAGATCGGATCGGGTAGATGCACAGAATCTCTTGCCCAGAGTAGGGGATTCAAGGAATATAGGTTCAAGGTGAAGGGGAAAAGATTTAATAGGAATCTGAGGGGTAACGTTTTCACACAAAGGGTGGTGGGTGTGTGGAACAAGCTGCCAGAGGAGGTAGTTGAGGCTGGGACTATCCCATCGTTTAAGAAACAGTTAGATACATACATGGATGGGACAGGTTTGTGGCACATTTGTGCTCAAGATTAAGCTGGGACGGGGTTGTTATTGGATGTTAGCCGGGCAATTCTTCATTGTGTCACGGTCAGCTGCGGTTCATGCCAATGGCAAGATACGCAAACGTATTCACAGCTCCAGAGCAATGTATCATCTGCACGCCTGACACTGGACTCCCGAAAAACAAACACGCTGCTCTGAGCTCAGTCACCGGAACACATGGGAAGCATTTTGAGGATGTTATCAAAAGCTCCCAGATCAGGGACCGCAGAAGTCGGAGAGAGAGCATTCGGGTTCAGGACGCAGAACGTCAGACTTGGCAATAGGAGCACATCGTGGCCGTGCACAAAGAGCTCATTGGTTCAACGCTTTCTTTAGACTTGTGACCTTAGAGATACAGCATGGAAACAGGCCCTCCGTCCGGCCTGACGAATCCACGCTGACCAGCGATCACCCCATACACGAGCACTACCCTACACACTAGAGACAATTTACATTTATGCCAAGCCAATTAACCGACACACCTGTACGTCTTTTGAGTGTGAGAGGAAACCAAAGCAGCCGGAGAAAACCCATGCAGCTCATGGGGAGGACGTACAAACTCCGTAACGGACAGGGCCCGTAGTCAGGATCAAACCCGGGCCTCTATCGCTGTGAGGCAGCTACTCCGCCACCGTACAACTGTGCCGCCATTTATTGGCACATGTACAGAGATAGTGAAATGTTTGTTCTGCACACTGCCCATCTATTTATACCATTAGAAGAGTGCCATAGATCCTCTTTAGAACAGTACTCAGAGAGTTGCCGTTATTCCAGCACCATCTTACCACTTCCAAATTCATAAGTTTATTAGTGATACGAGCAGAATTAGGCCATTTGGCCCATCAAGTCTGCTCCGCCATTCAATCATGGCTGATCTATTTTTCCCTCTCAACCCTCGAATCAAGAATCTACCAATCTCTGCCTTAAAAATATCCATTGACGACCTCCACAGCCTTCTGTGGCAATGAATTCCGCAGATTCACCACCCTCTGACTAAAGAGACTCTGAATAGTTCATTTGTGGCCTGAGGAGATATGCGGTTCCATATATATGTTAATCATAATGTTCATAATGTTATGGTTATTCAATCATGGCTGATCTATCTTTCCATCTCAACCTCATTCTCCTGCCCTCTCCCCATAACCCCTGACACCCGCACTAATAAAGAATCTGTCAATGTCTGCCTTAAAAAGTCCCAGTGACTTGGCCTCCATAGCCGTCTGTGGCAATGAATTCCACAGATTCACCACCCTCTGACTAAAGCAATTCAATAGTCAATAGTCGTTTATTTGTTACATACACATAAATGTGTAGTGAAATGAAACATTACCCGCAGTTGAACAATAAGACCAATAAGAATAATCAATAAAAATGCAATAACACATACAATCACAAACTAACACCAAACAAAAAGAAACATCCATCACAGTGAGTCTCCTCCAGTCCCTCCTCACTGTGATGGAAGGCCAAAATGTCTTTTCTCTTCCCCTGCCGTCTTGTCCCGCGGTCAGGCTGTTGTCGTTGCCACGTCGGGGCGGTCGGGGCTCCCGACATTGAAGCCCCCGCTGGGCGGTGAAAATCCCGCGGCCTATTCCAGGCCGCGCCGGACGGTGAAAGGTCCGCGGCGGGCCGACCCAAGCCCCGCGATTCGGGACGGGCGAACACGCTGCCTCTGCCGCTGCCGGAACTCCCGATGTTGGCCCCCATCCAGGGGCCTGCGGGCTTCCGACGTCCACGCGGCCAGCGCCGGAGCCTCCGGAGACGAGTCGCAGCCGCTCCCGCAGCATCCGCAGGCAGCCAGCGCCGCAGGTGGTGAGTCCGGGCAGCGGGCTCTGTGAACCAGAGTCCCAGGTGGTCCCAGGTGCATGGCCGCTGGTAGGCCGCAGCGGGAACGGGGACATGACACAGAAACAAAGGTCGCGTCTCCGTTCGGGAGAGAGAATTTTACAGTTCCCGTTCCCCCCCCACACACATAACATACAAACACTACACCATATTAAAACTACAATTCATACAAAAACAACAAAAAACACAAAAGACAGACGGACTGCAGGCAAGCCGCAGCTGCGACGGCAGCGCTGGCTCCTCCATCATCCCCCTCATCTCCTTTCTAAAGATGCGTCCTTTCATTCTGAGGCTATTCGGTAAGTTTCAATGAGGTTCCCCCTCTTCCTTCTAAACTCCAGTGAGTTGAAGACCCGGTGCCCAGTCCCGACCCGAAAAGCAGTCTGTCCACAGAGCTCCACAGCGGCAGCATGATGGCGCAGCAGTAGGGTTGCTGCCTTACAGCACTTGCAGCACCGCAGACCCGGGTTCCATCCCGACTACGGGTGCTGTCTGTACGGAGTTTGTACGTTCTCCCCATACCTCCGACGTTCCAGAAAAAACAATCCAAGTCTATCCAACCTCTCCCAGTAGCTGAAGCCCTCTAATCCAGGCAGCCTTCCAGTAAAAATACACAAGAAATGGATCAAGAGTTATTTAGAATCATAGAGTGATACAGTGTGGAAACCGACCTTTCGGTCCAACTTGCCCACACCGACCAACATGTCCCAGCTACACTAGTCCCACCTGCCTGCGCTTAGCCCATATCCCTCCAAACCTGTCCTGTCCATGTACCTGTCTAACTGTTTCTAAAATGTTGGGATAGTCCCTGCCTCAACTACCTCCTCTGACAGTTTGTTCCATACACCCACCACCCTTTGTGTGAAAAAGTTACCCCTCAGATTCCTATTAAATTCTTTCCCCACCTTGAACCTATGTCCTCTGGTTTTCGATTCCCCTGCTCTGGGCAAGGGATTCTGTGCATCTGCCCCAGTCTATTCTTATTGTAGGATGGAGAGCCATTGTCCAATGTGAGGAGCAATGGACCAACAGAAGGAGACAACTAATAAGCCAAACATCATTGAGAAGAAAGCAGATAAGTCAAAGTAAATTATATTCAGACACTCTATAATCAGATGTGAGTTTAACTGCACTTACAATCTTTGGGGATTATACGTTAGAACAGACTTCAAAGCATGGGAGAGCAACAAAGATAACACCCAGACATGAATCAATGGATTTAGTTAAGAGAAACAAGATTATTCAATTTAAGAACTTGAAAGTAGATGTGATTAAAGTCTGTCATATATTCTGCAGAGTAGACAAAATGGAAGATGAGGGAAAGTCTTTGAACTGAATCAGGAATAATCATGAAGTTTTAAAATTAGGAAACATTAAACACAATGAGAATTGCAAAGTAACATCTTGTTCAAACCTCTTGAATGATTCACTTTGGGAATATATGTTTAGATTATTACAGTTTAATACATTTTCGGTCCATCAATTGCAGCCGAGATACCATAAGACAGGCTTGGTGAACTTTCCTTCATCGTCAGTTTTTGTGTGTTTGAATGTAAGGGATGTAAGTGCCCTACCATTCACAGCATTGACACGAGTAGTTTGCTGAATAATGAGGCGTAGCTTTGAATCCCGGGCTGTTAACTTTACTGCGTTATGGTGGGGAAATTCTTTACAGCAGATAGAGGAAGAAAGCGTATTTATCACACTTCTTCAGAGATTCTTTCAAGCTGGAAAGGGTGCAGGAAAGATTTACGAGGATGTTGCCAGGACTCGAGGGTCTGAGCTACAGGGAGAGGTTGAGCAGGCTGGGATTCTATTCCTTGGTGCGCAGGAGAATGAGGGGCGATCGTATAGAGGTGTACAAAATCATGGCGACGAATAGATCGAGTAGACACACAGACTCTTGCCTAGAGTAGGGGAATCGAGAACCAGAGGACATCGGTTTAAGGCGAGGAGGGGAAAGATTTAATAGGAAGCTAAGGGGTAACTTCTTCACGCAAAGGGTGGTAGGTGTATGGAACAAGCTGCCGGAGGAGGTAGTTGAGGCAGGTATCGCAACGTTTAAGAAACATTTGGACGGGTACATGGATCGGACAGGTTTAGAGGGATATCTGAGGTCTTCACAAAAATCTTCAACCTGTCCCTTTTAAAATCCACCATCCCTCCCTGCCTGAAGTCCGCCACAATCATCCCACTGCCGAAAAGTCTGTCATCAGCGGCCTTAACGACTACCGTCCGGTAGCACTCACACCGGTCATCACAAAGTGCTTTGAGAGGCTGGTCCTGCAGCACATCAAAGCCAGCCTCCCACCCACCTTCGACCCACACCAGTTTGCCTACAGAGCAAATAGGTCTACAGGGGATGCCATCGCCACTGCTCTTCACACTGCACTGACCCACCTTGAACACCAGGGGAGCTATGTGAGGATGCTTTTCCTAGACTTCAGCTCTGCCTTTAACACAGTCATCCCGAGCAGACTGGTCACCAAACTTTCTGACCTTGGATTTTCCCAAACCATCTGCCAATGGATCAAGGACTTCCTGACCAACCGCCCCCAGACCGTCAAAATAGGCCCTCACCTCTCCTCCACCATTACACTGAGCACCGGCTCACCACAGGGCTGTGTGTTGAGCCCCATCCTTTACTCCCTCTACACTCACGACTGCGCCCCCACCCATCCCACCAACACCATCATCAAGTTCGCGGATGACACGACTGTGGTTGGACTCATCTCAGGAGGAGATGAGACAGCCTACAGGGATGAAATCCAAAGGCTGGCAGCATGGTGTTCAGTGAACAATCTTGTCCTGAACTCCTCCAAAACAAAGGAACTTATAATAGACTACAGGAAAACCAGTGCAGAACACGACCCACTCTACATCAATGGGGTCTGTGTGGAAAGGGTACCCGCTTTCAGGTTCCTGGGTACGCACATCGCAGAGGATCTTACCTGGTCTACCAACATCATCACCACAGTGAAGAAGGCACAGCAGAGACTCCACTTCCTGAGGATCCTCAGGAAGACCAACCTGCAGGAGAAGCTCATGATGTCCTTCTATCGCTGCTCCATCAAGAGTGTGCTGGCATACTGTATAACCACATGGTATGCTAGCTGCTCAGAAAAGGACAGGAAGGCCCTTCAGAGGGTCATCACGACGGCCCAGAAGATCATCGGCTGCTCACTGCCCTCCCTGGAGCACCTGTTCAGCCTACGCTGCCTCAGTACAGCAGGCAAAATAATAAAAGATCCATCCCACCCCGGCCACCGTCTGTTTGTTCTTCTGCCCTCTGGTCGACGTTTCAGGTCGATCAAATCCCGAACAAACAGACTAAAGAACAGTTTTTACCCCAGGGCCATACGAGAACTGAACACTACTTTCTGCACTAGGTCACACTGTTAAAACTTTTGTATTTAATACATTTGTATTTATTTGTTTTGCATTTATTGCATATATGTTTTTACGCACCGTCAGGATTGCTATTTTTTAATTTCGTTGTACTCGTTGCAACGACAATAAATGAATATTATTATTATTATTATTATATGGGTCAAACGTAGGCAGGTGGGACCAGTGTAGATGGGACATGTTGGCCGGTGTGGGCAGGTGGGACCAGTGTAGATGGGGCATGTTGGCCGGTGTGGGCAGGTGGGACCAGTGTAGATGGGGCATGTTGGCCGGTGTGGGCAGGTGGGACCAGTGTAGATGGGACATGTTGGCCGGTGTGGGCAGGTGGGACCAGTGTAGATGGGGCATGTTGGCCGGTGTGGGCAGGTGGGACCAGTGTAGATGGGACATGTTGGCCGGTGTGGGAAAGTTGGGCTGAAGGGTCTGTATCCACGCTGTGGGACTCTATGACTCTAAATGTCTTTTCAAGAATATTTTTTGAAAATACGCACAATGGCGATGTTGGTATTAGGTAAGGCAGTCCTGCTAGCTGCCTGTTGTCTGCACATTTCCCATGGTAAGAGTCACTGGTCAAGACCCATGAACTAGTCACATGCTCTTTTTATTCCACTTGCTGAAATACGGTGGAATACAAGCAGAGTGAAATTTGACGGCACAGTGGCGCAGCGGTAGGGTTTACAGCGCCAGAGACCCAGGTTCGATCCTGACCATGTACAGACTTTATATGTTTCCCCCGTGACTTTTCTCTGGGTGCTCCGGTTTCCTCCCACACTCCAGGCGTACAGGTTTGGAGGTTAATTGACTTGGTATAAATGTAAATTGTCCCTAGTGTGTGTAGGATAGTGCTAGTGTACGGGCATCGTTGTTCAGCTCAGTCTCGGTGGGTCGAAGGGCCTGTATCTACGCTGTACCTCTAAAGTAAACTAAACTAAACGAAAATAGACACAAAAAGTAACTCAGCGGGACAGGCAGCATCTCGGGAGAAAAGGAATGGGTGACGTTTCAGGTCGAGACCCTTCTTCAGACTGGTTAGGGATAAGGGAAACGAGAGATATAGACGGTGATGTGGAGAGATAAAGACCAATGAATGAAAGATATGCAAAAACGTAATGATGATAAAGGAAACGGGCCATTGTTAGCTGTTTGTTGGGTGAAAACGAGAAGCTGGTGCAACCTGGGTGGGGGAGGGATAGAAAGTGAGGGATAGGAATGCAAGCTTCGTTCATACAGCAGGGGGTATTTTAAGCTTCAGTTACTCTAGCCCGGGAGCTGCCTGTGACGACACTTTTTACCCATCGATAGCTACCCACCGCTGATATTTATTTCTGTCGTTATTTCCTTTCTACCAAACAGAAGAGTTGCTGCCTCACAGCACCAGAGACCCGGGTTCCATCCTGACTGCGGCTGCTGTCCTTACAGAGTTTGCACATTCTCCCTGTGACCTGCGTGGGTTTTCTCCGGGTGCTGCCGTTTCCTCCCACATTCCAATGAAGTAGAGGTTAGTAGGTTAATTGGCTTCTGTACATTGCAAAAGTCCCTAGTGTGCAGGATAGTGCTACTGCATGGGGTGATCGCTGCTTGGCATGGACTCGATGGGCCGAATGACCTGTTTCCACGCTGTATTTGTAAAGTCTAAAGAAAGCGTTGAATCATTGAGTTATTGTTACGCGGCCTCTAAGTGTTCCTGCTGCAAAGTGAATTAACTTCAGTAAAATAATTATAAATTGTCTCTAATGTTTAGGGATAGTGCTCGTGTACACATGGCATCCCTGTGTGGTACCTCAGCTGCACGGAGGCAGAGAGGAAAGCTCTTCAGCGGGTAGTCCATAGAGCTCAGAGGACCATCGGAACACAGCTACCAGCCTTGGAGGGCATCTACAACACACGATGCCTCAGATAAGCCACCAGCATCCACAAAGACTCTTCACACCCCTGCAACAGTCTGTTCGAACTTCGACCATCGGGCAGACGATACAAGGCCTTCTACGCTCGCACCTCCAGACTCAGGAACAGCTTCATCCCCAGGGCCATAGCTGCTATGAACCGGTCCTGCTGAGCCGGATGGTCACATCGCACAGTGAACTGGCACAGATCTACTTGCACATTATTCTGTTTTCAATATATAGTCAATAGTCAATAGTCGTTTATTTGTCACATACACATAAATGTGTAGTGAAATGAAACGTTACCCGCAGTTAAACAATAAGACCAATAAGAATAATCAATAAAAATGCAATAACACATACAATCACAACTAACACCAAACAAAAAGAAACATCCATCACAGTGAGTCTCCTCCAGTCCCTCCTCACTGTGATGGAAGGCCAAAAATGTCTTTTTCTCTTCCCTGCCGTCTTCTCCCGTGGTCAGGCTGTTGGAACTGTTACAATTTGTTTCATTGGGTTGTTTAAATTAATGCTGACTAGCTAATGAATTTATTGCATCGTATGGGAGGCGCATTCCCAAACTCGTTGTACCCTATACAATTACAATAAAGATATAGTGTATTGTATTGTATTGTACGGGGTCGGCGTGGGCTCGGCGTGGGCTCGGCGTGGGCTCGGCGTGGGCTCGGCGTGGGCTCGGCGTGGGCTCGGCGTGGGCTCGGCGTGGGCTCGGCGTGGGCTCGGCGTGGGCTCGGCGTGGGCTCGGCGTGGGCTCGGTGGGCTGATGAGCCTGTTTCCACACTATAGCTCTAAAGTCTAAACTCGAAAGTAAAGTCTAAAGAACATGCAACAAAATACCAAGCGTGAGCCTCATCTAAGGAGAATACATTGAGATCAAACATCAATTGCACTGGAATTTAAATGTAAGCTTGTGGTGCAGAGTTCCATGAACCGATTGTTGAGACCAGCAACACATTCAGTTACTTCACCTTGTATGTAATTGCTTTTATGTAAATCTCAAATTGTGCAAATTAAACTGTGACTGAGGCAGATAATTCCACAGTGCTGGGAATAAGGTGTGAGACTCGTCCTAATTTATTCAACTATTTCCTTTTATGTCATTCAATTCTCTGCCTTTTAAGTCTTAGAGTGAGACAGTGTGGAAGCAGGCCCCTCAGCCCAACTTGCCCACACCGGCCAATATGCCCCATCGACACTGGTCCCACCTGCCTGTGCTTGGCCCATATCCCTTGGATAGCGGAGTCAAGGGATATGGGGAGAAGGCAGGAATGGCGTACTGATTGTGGATGATCAGCCGTGATCACAGTGAATGGCGGTGCTGGCACGAAAGGCCGAATGGCCTACTCCTGCACCTATTGTCTATTGTCTAAACCTGTCCTATTAACCAGTCTAAATGTTTCTTAAACGTTGCAATAGTCTCAGCCTCAACAACCTCCTACTGCAGCACATTTCATACACCCACCACCCTTTGCATAAAAAAGTTAACCCTCAGATTCCTATTGAATCTTTCGCCCTCGCATTGTCCTCTGGTTCTCGATTCCCCTACTCTGGGCAAGAGACTCTGTGCGTTTACCCGATCTATTCCTCTCATGATTTTGTACACCTCTGTAACATAGACAATAGGCAATTGTCATCCCTCATCCTCCTGCACTCCAAAGAACAGAGTCCTCGCCTGCTCAACCTCTCCCCAGACCTTAGGCCTTGAGTCCTAGCAACATCCTTGTAAATCTTCTCTGCACCCTTTGGACCAGTTCGATCCTTCAGTTTTGGATGTGCATTAATGTGCGTCAGTGGCTCGTCAGAAATGTACGTAGCATTTTCCCAGCACTGTATTGATTTTCCCTCTAATGATTCACTTTTATATATCATTACTTTTGCTCTTGCTTTGATTTGGTCTTGATCGCAATTATCAATTAATTGTCACAGCGCAAAATAAGATAATCAGGGCGGCACGATAGCGCAGTGGTAGAGTTGCTGCCTTACAGCACCAGGGACCCGGGTTCGATCCTGACTGTGAGTGCTGTCTGTACGGAGTTTGTACGTTCTCCCCGTGACCCGCGTGGGTTTCCTCCAGGATCTCCGGTTTCTTCCCACCCTTCAAAGACGTAGTTTGTTGGTTAATCGGCTTCGGTAAAATCCTAAACTGTGCCTAGTGTGTAGGATAGTGTTAATGTGCAGGGATCGCTGGTCGGCACCGACCCGGTAGGCCGAAGGGCCTGTTTCTGAGCTGTATCGCTAAACTAAACTAAACTCTGTTCTGGTACTCCACAGAGCAAGCCAGAGTAATAGAGCACTGTTGAAACCTGGATTGTTTTCTCTAGAGTGTCGGAGGTTGAGGAGTGTATAGAAAATTACGAGAGACATAGATAGGGTAGACATTCAGAACCTTTTCCCAGGGTGAAAACGACTAATACTAGAGAGCATAGCTTTAAGGTGAGGGGGGGAAAGATTTAAAGGAAATGTGCAGGGCAATTAATCTCTAGTTTAGTGTAGAGATACAGCGCGGAAACAGGCCCTTCAGCCCACCGAGTCCGTGCCGACCAGCGATCCCTGCACACTAACACTACCCTGCACACATATTTACATTTATACCAGGCCAATTAAACTACACACCTGTACATCTTTGAAGAGTGGGAGAAAACCGAAGATCTCAGAGAAAACCCAAGCAGTTTTAGTTTAGAGATACAGGGTGGAAACAGGCCCTTCGGCCCACCGAGACCGTACCCACCAGCGATCCCCGCACAGTAACTCTATAGTAACTCACATAATCTATGTGTAACTCTATAGAAACTCTGAAGTAACTCACATAATCACTAGTATCTATCCCCGCACAGTAACTCACAGTAACACAGATCACACTAGGGACAATTTTGCAATTATACCAAGCCAATTAAGCTCAAACCTATCCCTCTTTGGAATGTGGGAGGAAACCGGAGCTTCCCGGAGAAAACCCACGCAGGTCACGGGCTGAGAGTGCGAACAGCACCCATAGACGGGATGGAACCCGGGTCTCCGGCGGTGCCAGCGCTGTAAGACAGCAACTCTACCGCTGCGCCACCATGCTGCCCCTCTATCCATTTCCCTTCTGCAGGCTCTGATTGATCCCGTTTCTGTCACCCCGACAGGCAGTGACATGTAGAATCCTAATCACACCCTGAATAAGAAGTTTATTTCTCATATCCTCTACAAACCACTTCTTAAACCATCTGCTTATGGGAACGGCTTCTCTGTATTTGGCTCATCTAAACCTGACTTGACCTTGAGCACCTCTGCCAAATCTCCTTTCAACCTTCTTTGCTCCAAGCAGAACAACGATCCCAGCTTGTAACCAAAACAGAAAATGCCGAAAGCACTCAGCGGGCAGCATCTGTGGAGAACAAAAGTGTTAACTTTTCCATTCAAAGACCGTGCCTGCTGGGGTTTGTTGCAGGAAGGAACTGCAGATGCTGCTTTAAACCGAAGATAGACATAAAATGCTGTAGTAACTCAGCGGGACAGGCAGCATCTCTGGACGGAAGGAACGGGGACGTTTCGGGTCGAGGCCCTTCTCGAGGTTTTTCATTTCGTATTTTCAGCATCTGCAATTTATTTTGATTTCCTGGCTTCCAATGGATTTATGGTGAGAGGGAGGACATTCAAAGGAGATCTGCGAAGCCAATTCTTTTTACACAGGGAGTGGTCGGCACCTGGAAATCTCTGCTGTGGGAGTTTGTAGAAGACAATACAACAGCAATGTTTAAGGAGTATTTAGACAGACACAGGAAGGGGAAGGGGATGGAGGGATGTGGACTGTGTGCAGGCAGATGGGAATAGGCAGGTGGGCATCAGGCATGGGCTGTAAAATCTGTTCCTGTGCTGCACTGTTCTATATGTACCAGAACCAGGGGCCACAGTTTAAGAATAAGGGGTAGGCCATTTAGAACAGAGATGAGGAAAGACTTTTTTAGTCAGAGTTGTGAATTTGTGGAATTCTCTGCCTCAGAGGGCAGTGGAGGCCAATTCTCTGAATACATTCAAGAGAGAGCTAGATAGAGCTCTTAAGGATAGCGGAGTCAGGGGGTATGGGGAGAAGGCAGGAACGGGGTACTGATCGAGAATGATCAGCCATGATCACATTGACTGGCGGTGCTGGCTCGAAGGGCCGAATGGCCTACTCCTGCATCTATTGTTTATATGTAGAAAGTTTGTGCAGATGCTGTTTTACACTGAAGCTGTGGATCCAAAGTGTGTAGGAAGGAACTGCAGATGCTGGTTTACACTGAAGATGGACACAAAGTGCGGGAGTAACTCAGCGGGACAGGCAGCATCTCTGGAGAAAAACGATGGGTGAGGTTTCGGGTCAGGACGGATGTCACAGGTTTAAGGTGAGGGGGGGGAAAGAATCTTGGTTGACAAGGGCAAGCGTAGCTGAAGGGCCTGTTTCCATGCATTATGACTCTATAACTATGACAAAGGACAATATAATAGCCAGATATATATTTTTTTAGTGGTTTGTTGAAGTCACATGAAGGATAGCTGGTCTCTTTTGTCATCATGGATATCAATGGATATTTTTAAGGCAGAGATTGATAGATTCTTGATTACTACGGGTGTCCGGGGAAAAGGCAGGAGAATGGCATTAGGAGGGAGAGATAGATCAGCCACGATTGAATGGCGGAGTAGATTTGATGGGCCAAATGGCCTAATTCCGCTCCAGTTACTTATGACATTCTGCTTTTCACCCAGAGCATTGTGAATCTGGAATTCTCTGCCACAGAAGACAGTGGAGGCCAATTCACTGGATGTTTTCAAGAGAGAGTTAGATATACATATTAGGGCTAACGGAATCAAGGGATATGGGGAAAAAGCAGGGACGGGGTACTGATTTTGGATGATCAGCCATGATCATACTGAATGGCGGTGCTAGCTCGAAGGGCCGAATGGCCTAACCCTGCACCTATTTTCTATGTTTCTATGTTTATCACTTATGACCTTATGAGCATAATGGACTGGAATCTCAGACCACAGGTTGCCTCTGGCAATGTTGCACTTCTTTTCCTATATCTGAACATGTACTGCCAGGATCAAGTGTGTTTAGTTTTAGTTTACAGATACAGCAAGCCAATTAACCTACAAACCTATATGTCTTTGGAGTGTGGGAGGAAACCGGAGAAATCCCGCACAGGTCACAGGGAGAACGTAAAACTCTGTACAGACAGAACGCGTAGTCGGGATGGAACCCGGGTCTCTGGCACTGTAAGGCAGCAACTCTACCGCTGCGCCACTGGGTCTAGAATCCCGTGGGAGATCTGTACAAGACCACATGCTGAGATGATGGGATGCAAGCGATCAATGTAATTCATAAGAAGCCGACTCGATATACATGATGCTTGAAACTGTTACAACAAAGTCTGGTACTTCACAACTGGAAAACCACCCGGAGGCTTGGACTATTGATCAAGTTGTGCAAATTTGAATCCCCACAATGCAACTTATAATGTTCAAAATCAAATAAGCAAATAAGCTTTTGGCAGTAAATGCAAGGCGTGAAATTAATAGATCGTTGAAAGCAATCGCCTGGTTCATTCGTGTTCTTCTGAGAGGGTAATTTGCCGTCCGTAAGCTGCCTGGCCCTCGTCTGACACCAGAAACACAGCAGTGTGATTAAGGGCGGCACGGTGGCGCAGCGGTAGAGTTGCTACCTTACAGCCCCGGATTCGAACCCGACTACGGGTGCTGTCTGCAAGGAGTTTGTACGTTGTCCTCGTGACCGCGTGGGATTTCTCCGAGATCTTCGGTTTCCCCCCACACTCCAAAGGCGTACAGTTTTGAAGGTTAATTGGCTTGGTATATGCGTAATTTGTCCCGAGTGTGTGCAGGGTTGCGTTTGTGTGCAGGGATCGCTGGTCAGTCGGGACTGGGTGGGTCGAAGGCCCTGGTTCTGCGCTGTATCTCTAAACTAAGCTAAACTAAAGTAGACCCTTATATTCCAAAAGGTTGAATTATATTCTGCAAAGGCTGGCAAGGCCAGTACTGAGGCAACAAATGCTGATTCCTTGCAATGCTCAGTGAATTATTATTTTTTTAATTACCATATATCTCATTACTTAACATTACTCCATAGGACTAGAAAGGACTGTTCACTGCAATCAAAGTGAAAACATTACATCCATAGGCAATCAACATAAATAATATTTTCCTGCGTACATAGACATTTGTTTCCTGTGTACCAGAGGACATACGTTTAAGGTGAAGGGGAAAAGATTTAATAGGAATCTGAGGAGTAATGTTTTCACACAAAGGGTGGTGGGTGTATGGAACGAGCAGCCGGAGGAGGTAGTTGAGGCAGGGACTATCCCAATGTTTAAGAAACAGCTAGGCAGGTACATGGATAGAACAGGTTTAGAGGGATATGGGCCAAACACAGGTAGATGGGACTAGTGTAGCTGGGACATGTTGGACAGTGTGGGCAAGTTGGGCTGAAGGGCCTGTTCAACACTGTGACTCTATGACTCCACTCTAGCCCCTTACAATGGTCATTGTTTTCCTTTACTGGTCCATGCGGAGCAGAGTTGGCAGGCAGTGTGAAATCTGAAGGGTGTAAATGTAGAATTAGCTTGAATAAGAAATCTGAGTGGGTGTCTGTCTCAGCTCATTCATCCCCCCCCCCCCCCCCCTCCCCAGGCCCCATAGCAGAAGCGTCCACGTCGCGAGGCTGGAAACTGGACGTGTCCTGAGCTAATTCTGCTACCCCACCATCATCTATGGCACCAAGTGATGGCTCCCACTGATTGTCGCCGGAAGCTTGCGTTTACTTTTCAGCGAAGTCAACATTTGAAACGTGGATGATGGACATGAAAGAAGAAGAAGACTCCCCCAACCCCCCACCCCCCCCCCCCCGCCACGTAAAGAGAGCTCCCCGTCGTTATTTAAGCAGCTCGTGAGTCACGGCTTCAACCAAAGTACAATCAGCCCATTCCCTCCTTAGACAGTGCATCACCTCCTCCAGCAATGCCGCATGGCAGTCTGATCCAAGTGAAGAATCCCTCCTCCCCTCCTTCCCAAGACAAAGCTCAGAGCTATTCTGCAGTGAAATAACTGAAATGTGAGGGGAAAGGTTTACAAGTGCTGGGAGAAAAATTAGGGCATTCGGCCCATCGTGTCTACTCCGCCATTCAATCATGGCTGATATATCTTTCCCTCTCAACCCCATTCCCCTGCTGTTTCTCCTGACACCCTTACTAATCAAGAATCTGTCAAACTCCCCCTTAAAAGTGTCCATTGATTTGGCCTCCACGGCCTTCTGTGGAAATGAATTCCACACAGTCACCACGCTCTGACTAAAGAAATTCCTCCTCATCTCCTTTCTAAAGGTACACTCTTTTAATCTGACTGGTTCTAGACCCTCCCACTAGTGGAAACATCCTCTCCACGTCCACTCAACCAGGCCTGGTTCGATTATTCGGTAAGTTTCAATGAGGTCCCCCCCCCTTGTCCCTCTAAACTGCGACTGGGCTTGTATACTATGGAACTTAGAAGGATGAGAGGGGATCTTATTGAAACATATAAGATTATTAAGGGATTGGTCACGCTAGAGGCAGGAAACATGTTCCCGATGTTGGGGGAGTCCAGAACCAGGGGCCACAGTTTACAAATAAAGGGATAGGCCATTTAGAACAGAGATGAGGAAAAACTTTTTCACTCAGAATTGTGAAGCTGTGGAATTCTCTGCCTCAGAAGGCAGTGGAGGCCAATTCTCTGGATGCTTTCAAGAGAGAGTTAGATAGAGCTCTTAATGATAGCGGAGTCAAGGGATATGGGGAGAAGGCAGGAACGGGGTACTGATTGTGGATGATCAGCCATGATCACGGTGAATGGCGAGTGCTGGCCCGAAGGACCGAATGGCCTACTCCTGCACCTATTGTCTATTGTCTAAACTCCAGCGAGTAGAGTCCCAGTGCCGTCAAACACTTATCTGAAATGACTTGCTGATTCCCTCTGTGCAGGAAACAAAACTGCAGACGCTGGTTTAAATTGAAGGTAGACACAAAATGTTGGAGTAACTCAGCGGGTCAGGCAGCATCTCTGGAGAGAAGGAATGGGTGACGTTTCGGGTCGAGACCCTTCTTCAGACTGGGCAGGTGGCGGGACAAAGATAGGATTTAGTAGGAGACAAGAGGATTAGTGGGGGAACTGGGAAGGGGGAATTACTCCAGCATTTTGTGTCTACCTACTGATTTCCTATGGTTTGTTCCTTGACATGACATTTTCAAAGTCTCCAACAGTTCAGAATCACACGTTGCATAAAGAACACATCCACAACAATCTTTATCACCCTCAGTCTTACATTTCTCCTGTCCTTTATCGGCAAGTTTATCAAGCAAGGTTTCTATAGCTACTCTTCAAGTCTGCTCTAATTAGGAAGTGCAGTTTGACGAGTAATATTCTTTCTAATCTCAAAGGTATATTTGCACATGGCACGCTTGGACCTTAAGCCACAAAGCCACTTATCTAGGCACTCATTAAAACAAAATTTGCAATAATAACATTGAAAAATCTTCACAGTAGAAAAGTGCTGGAGGCAACATAGAATTATACACACATTAGGTAAACGTCAATCATAACCTCCGTGTGTCTTTCATACCAGTGTGAGGAACCTTGCCAGACGCTGAGAGTGCTGATTGTTTTAGAAAACATATTCTGCGGGGGATTTTTAAAAAAAATAACGCAAAAACAGGCCCTTTGGCCCACCGAGTCCAAGCCAACCAGCAATCCCTGCACTTTAGTTTAGTTTAGAGATACAGCGCGGAAACAGGCCCTTCGGCCCACCGGGTCCGCGCCCACTAGCGATCCCCGCAACTAACACTATCCCACTAGGGACATTTTTTACATTTACCAAGCCAATTAACCTACAAACCTGCACGTCTTTGGAGTGTGGGAGGAAACCGAAGATCTCGGAGAAAACCCACGCAGGTCACGGGGAGAACGTACAAACTCCGTACAGACAGCACCCGTAGTCGGGATCGAACCCGGGTCTCCGGCGCTGCATTCGCTGTAAGGCAGCAACTCCACCGCTGCACCGCCGTGCCACAGTATATTATAAGTGTAAATTGTCCCCAGTGTGTGTAGGATAGCGTTAATGTGCGGTCAGTGCGATTTGTTGGTCAGTGCGGACTCGGTGGACCGAAGGGCCTGGTTCCGTGCTGTACATGTAAACTAAACTAAACACATTCACCATCATTACGTCTCACACAAAAGGGCAGATTTACTTCCCACTCCCAGGCACACGGACATGGTAAAATTCTATTTTTACATGCTCATAATCTTGACAGACCGTTGTTTTAAAAAGTCCAAAAGAACTAACTGTGGGTCAGGCACATTTCTAAAGACTGTCATGAAAAGCTCTACATAATCACTTGTGAAAATTGTAAATGTTAGTATCTATAAATTAATCGTATGAACCAATGCTTTAAATCATTTTCGCTTTTATATTATTAATGAATAATTTTATATAATTAATGGTTTATTAATGAACTATGATCATTTTTTGTGTCAATCTATAAGTGTGAAGTAAAATCGAAGTTTGACTTATCGTGGTAATGTTTTAGAAATTCGCACTTTGCCAAGCTTGTACCCATAGAATCATAGAATCATAAAAGAATAGATGCAGGAGGAGGCCATTCGGTCCTTCGAGCCTGCACCGCCACTCATTGTGATCATGGCTGATCGTTCACAATCAATAACCCGTGCCTGCCTTCTCCCCATATCCCTTGATTCCACTAGCCCCCTAGAGCTCTATCTAACTCTCTCTTAAATCCATCCAGTGATTTGGCTTCCACTGCCCTCTGTGGCAGGGAATTCCACAAATTCACAACTCTGGGTGAAAAAGTTCCTTCTCACCTCAGTTTTAAATGGCCTCCCCTTTATTCCAAGACTGTGGCCCCTGGTTCTGGACTCCCCCAACATTGGGAACATTTTTCCTGCATCTAGCATAATGGTACCCGTAATGGTCCCACCCAAACCTCAGGAAAGCTGCTAAAATGCGTAGGATGGAACATTTGGACAGGGGCAGCAGAATTTGGATGATCTTGTTTTAGATCAAAAGTCATCAAGCAAAGGTGTGGTGGAACAGTCAATCCGGAGATTGGGTATAGAAGTTGGGAGGTCATGTTGCAGTTGTGTAAAACGTTGGTGAGACCGCATTTAGAGTATTGTGTTCAATTCTGGGCACCATGTTTTAGGCAAGATATTGTCAAGCTTGAAAGAATTCAGAGAGGATTTACGAGGATGTTGCCAGGACTAGAGGGTGTGAGCTATCGGGAGATGTTGAGTAGGCTGGGTCTCTATTCCTTGGAGCGTAGGAGGATGAGGGGTGATCTTACAGAGGTGTACAAAACCATGAGAGGAATAGATCGGGTAGATGCACAGAATCTCTTGCCCAGAGTAGGGGAATCGAGGACCAGAGGACATAAGTTCAAGATGAAGGGGAAAAGATTTAATAGGAATCTGAGGGGTAACATTTTCACACAAAGGTTGGTGGGTGTATAGAACAAGCTGCCAGAGGCGGTAGTTGAGGCTGGGACTATTCCAACATTTAAGAAACAGTTGGACATGTACATGGATAGGACAAGTTTGGAGGGAGGTGTACCAAGCGCAGGCAGGTGGGACTAGTGTAGCTGGGACATGTTGGCCAGTGTGGGCAAGTTGGGCCGAAGGGCCTGTTTCTGCACTGCATCACTCTATGACTCTATGAGATAAGGAAAGCCTGGGTGAGAGTTTCAGTCGCAGTTGAACTGAGGCCAGGTTAGAATCTGGGGATGTTGCCAAGGTGGAACTAGGTAGTTGAAAGCCAACGGGAACAGAAGGTCCAAACCTTAGCTCAAGGTCAAAGACAGCATCATAGATGCGAGGGATCTAATCAGTTACGGAAAGAGTGGTTGAATCTTTCACTAGGGAATGATGTTTGTGTTGGAGTCCAATAAATAAGTCCTTCCAGTAATCAATCTCTTTTTTTTTTCAAAGACGTGAATAAAATCATTAGATGCCAAGAGAAGAAAGAAGGTGCTTTCTGCAAAAGATTTTAATGAGATGACAGATGTGGTGCCCCATGGTGTGGGATTCAAGGGCACATTCACAAATTGGGTCAAGTACCTCCCAGTTGTGGAGCATCTGACACGTTGTCCATGATCGCTGAGATAGCTGCTGAGGGCTGGCCCTTAGTCTCACCTGGGATCTGATGTCCTGCGTGGGTTGTCTCCGAGATCTTCGGTTTCCTCCCACACTCCAACGACGTAGGGGTTTGTAGGTTAATTGGCTTGGTATAAATGTGAAAAATCATCCCCAGTGTAGGATAGTGTGGGGATCGCTGGTCGGTGCGGACTTCGGTGGGCCGAAGAGCCTGTTTCTGGGCTGTATCTCTAAACTAAACTAAACTGGAGGAAACCAGGGTGGCAAGTGGGCTACAAAGAGAGGGAGGGCAAGGAAAAGCAAGTATGGCGTGTGCGTGTAGTGTATGGCACATGCGTTGTGCGTGCGTGCGTGCGTGCGTGCGCGCAAGATCAATTATCCTCGATCTCCTTGCCCCTGGACCAAGATTTTGAACTGGTGCACAACAGACAACCCACATTAAACGTATTCATACTCAAAACCACGCTGGAGCACGTCATCCTCCTTGAGTAGTTGAAGTTGTAGCTGTAGTCATAACTAAAGTTGTGGAAGTTGTCAGTGGATTTCCACCTGCCTTCAGCAGTAGTCTCCAGCCTTGATCTGAATCCACAATGCATAAATTATTCACAAGAATCTGCACAGGGGCCAGGATATAGAACTTCGCTAAAAAAGAATTTGTGGCCTTTATTCAAGTTCACGTTTGTTTCTAAAATTGTGTTTCTGCATATTTTAAGTCTTTACGCATCTATTTATAATTCAGTCAATGGAAACATATAAGATTATTAAGGGGTTGGACACGTTAGAGGCAGGAAATATGTTCCCAATGTTGGGGGAGTCCAGAACCAGGGGCCACAGTTTAAGAATAAGGGATAGGCCATTTAGAACGGAGATGAGGAAAACCGTTTTCACTCAGAGAGTTGTAAATCTATGGAATTCACTGCCTCAGAAGGCAATGGAGGCCAATTCTCTGAATGCATTCAAGAGAGAGCTAGATAGAGCTCATAAGGATAGCAGAGTCAGGGGGTATGGGGAGAAGGCAGGAACGGGGTACTGATTGAGAATGATCAGCCATGATCACATTGAATGGTGGTGCTGGCTCGTAGGGCCGAATGGCCTACTCCTGCACCTATTGTCTATTGTCTATAATGTGGGTTGGCATTGTGGAATATTATAGTTCCACCACCAAGACGATACAAGTTTAGGAAGGAACTGCAGATGCTGGTTTAAATCGAAGGTAGACACAAAATGCTGGAGTAACTCAGCGAAACAGGCAGCATCCCTGAGGAGAAGGAATGGGTGACTTTTCAGGTCGAGAAGTCTGAAGAAGGGTCTCGACCCGAAACGTCACCAGAGTGCTGCCTGTCCTGCTGAGTTACTCCAGCATTTTGATGCATCCAGCGCCTTCAAGGAGAGGGGAGGGGAGGGGAGGGGAGAGGAGAGGAGAGGAGAGGAGAGGAGAGGAGAGGAGAGGAGAGGAGAGGAGAGGGGAGGGGAGGGGAGGGGAGGGGAGGGGAGGGGAGGGGAGGGGAGAGGAGAGGAGAGGAGAGGAGAGGAGAGGAGAGGAGAGGAGAGGAGAGGAGAGGAGAGGAGAGGAGAGGAGAGGAGAGGAGAGGAGAGGAGAGGGGAGGGGAGGGGAGGGGAGGGGAGGGGAGGGGAGGGGAGGGGAGAGGAGGAGAGGAGAGGAGAGGAGAGGAGAGGAGAGGAGAGGAGAGGAGAGGAGAGGAGAGGAGAGGAGAGGAGAGGAGAGGAGAGGAGAGGAGAGGAGAGGAGAGGAGAGGAGAGGAGAGGAGAGGAGAGGAGAGGAGAGGAGAGGAGAGGAGAGGAGAGGTGAGGAGAGGAGAGGGGAGGGGAGGGGAGGGGATGGGAGGGGATGGGAGGGGAGGGGAGGAGAGGGACATCGGTAAATACATCGAGTGCTCAGGCCGACCGGACTTTGGACTTTGGGATAATGGTGTCAAAACATGGCGGTCGGTGCCCGCGTGTGTAAATATATGCAGACAAAATTTCACTGTGCAGTTGCATACGTGACATACAAAGCAGCATCGGATCACTGAACGAGAACTGATAGTGGAGAGAAGTCAACAACCATTTGCTGGAATAAATGTGAGCCAGGCAAATATTGATCAGCCTTCTAACTAACAAGCACCGACATTAGCTAATGATAACTGGGTCAAAGTCTCCAACTAATAGGTCAGAACCAATAGAGATAATTGGATCTTGGATTCTGAAAGATAAGGCCAGGAGGTAATTGCTTCAAAGTACCAAATTAATAGGACATTGGATTCTGTGGAAATAATACGGTGGTGCAGCGGTAGAGTTGCTGCCTCACAGGGCCAGAGGCCCGGGTTCGATCCTGACTATGGGTGCTGTCTGCACGGGGTTTGTATGTTCTCCTCGTGACCTGTGTGGGTTTTCTCCGGGAGCTCCGGATTTCCTCCTCCCACACCCCAAAGACGTGTAGGTTGGGCCCCCCGACGGGGATCCCTCTACGCAGGGATTCTGCCCCTCTCCATCGGGGACCTGAGATGGAGGGTATTGCATCAAGGAGTCCCCTGCAACCTGTTCCTCGCGCGATTCACAGACTCGCCAGCCGCCTGCCACTGTTGCGGGCTGGAAGACTCTGTACCACGTGTACATGGAGTGTGTGAGTCTATGTACCACGTGTATATGGAGTGTGTGAGTCTGTGTACCGCGTGTACATGGAGTGTGTGTCTGTATACCGCGTGTACATGAAGTGTGTGAGTGTACCACGTGTATACGGAGTGTGTGTCTATGTACCACGCATACGTGGAGCGTGTGAGTCTGTGTACCACATGTATAGAGTGTGAGTCTGTGTACCGTGTGTACATGGAGTGTGTGAGTCTGTGTACCACGTGTACATGGAGTGTGTGAGTCTGTGTACCACGTGTACATGGACTGTGTGAGTCTGTGTACCGTGTGTACATGGAGTGTGTGTCTGTGTACCACGTGTACATGGAGTGTGTGAGTCTGTGTACCACGTGTACAAGGACTGTGTGAGTCTGTGTTCCACGTGTACATGGAGTGTGTTAGTCTGTGTACCACGTGTACATGGAGTCTGTGAGTCTGTGTACCACGTGTACATGGAGTGTGTGAGTCTGTGTACCACGTGTACATGGACTGTGTGAGTCTGTGTTCCACGTGTACATGGAGTGTGTGAGTCTGTGTTCCACGTGTACATGGACTGTGTGAGTCTGTGTACCACGTGTACATGGACTGTGTGAGTCTGTGTTCCACGTGTACATGGAGTGTGTGAGTCTGTGTTCCACGTGTACATGGACTGTGTGAGTCTGTGTTCCACGTGTACATGGAGTGTGTGAGTCTGTGTTCCACGTGTACATGGAGTGTGTGAGTCTGTGTACCACGTGTACAAGGACTGTGTGAGTCTGTGTACCACGTGTACATGGAGTGTGTGAGTCTGTGTTCCACGTGTACATGGAGTGTGTGAGTCTGTGTACCACGTGTACATGGACTGTGTGAGTCTGTGTACCACGTGTACATGGAGTGTGTGAGTCTGTGTACCACGTGTACATGGAGTGTGTGAGTCTGTGTACCACGTGTACATGGACTGTGTGAGTCTGTGTTCCACGTGTACATGGACTGTGTGAGTCTGTGTACTACGTGTACATGGAGTGTGTGAGTCTGTGTACCACGTGTACATGGAGTGTGTGAGTCTGTGTACCACGTGTACATGGAGTGTGTGAGTCTGTGTTCCACGTGTACATGGAGTGTGTGAGTCTGTGTACCACGTGTACATGGACTGTGTGAGTCTGTGTTCCACGTGTACATGGACTGTGTGAGTCTGTGTACCACGTGTACATGGAGTGTGTGAGGTTGCAGCCCCTGTTTCAATATCTAAAGGGGCTGCTCCTTGCCTTCTGGCTGCACTTCTCACCCACCATCCTCATCTTTGGGCACCCTGTGCGTAGGGGAGAGGATAAGGCCAAAGATGTCCTTGTTGTGTTGCTCCTGGGCCTGGCCAAGCAGGCCATCCGCGACTCACGGCGCCAGGCAGAAGTGGGCTCTTGCCGAGCCAGCTGCCTACCCCTTTTCCGGGGTTACATCTGCGCATGGGTGGTGTTGGAGAGGGACCGCGCGCTGTCCACGGGCACCCTGGGGGATTTCCGGGACCGCTGGGCACCGCGGGGGATTGGATGTATCCTGGATGGGGATTGTAATATAATTGTATAATAGTTTCAATTGGTATATTTGTTTGTATAGTATTCTGGTGGTGGGTTAAGTTTTGTCTTATTGTATTGAAAATATTGTTTTTAAATGCGTACAATTTTTGATAATTAAAAAAACGACATACAGGTTTGTAGGCTAATTACTTTGGTATATTTGTAAATTGTCCCTAGTGTGTGCGGGGTAGTGTTGGTGTGCTGGGATCGCCGGTTGGCACGGACTCGGTGGGCCGAAGGGCCTGTTGCCACGCTGTATCTCTAAAGCCTCAAGTCTAATAGGTCACAACTGATAGAGGTAAACAGATCTGAAATTGTGAGAGACAAGGTCGGGAGATAATTGGGTCGAAATTGCGTGGAAATAATAAGGGACTGGGATCTGTTGAGATAACTGGGTCAGAATCAGTAAACAATAAGATCTATTTTTGTGAGCTCTATAAATCTTGGGATGGCTGGTGCTGACAAGCTCTGAACCGTGTATGACGCTAGATGCTTCCTCCTCTGCTAACATCGGGAGTAGTTTCCTGGACAACCAACATCAGCACCATCAGTGTAGATGCTGGTTTAAATCGAAGATAGATTCAAAATGGTGGAGTAGCTCAGCGCGACAGGCAGTATCTCTGGAGAGAAGGAATGGGTGACGTTCCAAGGTCCAGATCCTTCTTCAGACTGATGTCAGGGGAGTGGGCGGGACAGAGATAAGGAAGTGTATAGATTAGGAAGTTTAAGGTATGAAAACACGACAGAGGCGAATGGAGATCAAGGACAATGTAGAATAGATCATTGTTAGTTGGGAGAAGGTAACAATACAATACAATACAATATATCTTTATTGTCATTGTACCCAGGGGTACAACGAGATTGGGAATGCGCCTCCCATACGATGCAATAATTTAAGTAATTTAGACAGCAGCAACCCAACGAAACGAAACAGTTGTAACAGTTTTGGACAGGGTAAAGTGCAAGTTGATCTATGCGTTGTGGCCATCCGGCTCAGCAGGACCGGTTCATAGCAGCTATGGCCCTGGGGATGAAGCTGTTCCTGAGTCTGGAGGTGTGGGCGTAGAAGGCCTTGTATCGTCTGCCCGATGGAAGGATTTCGAACAGACTGTTGCAGGGGTGTGAAGAGTCTTTGTGGATGCTGGTGGCTTTTCTGAGGCATCGTGTGTTGTAGACACAAAGCAAACAGAGATAAAATGTGGTCGGAGACAGTCAGACTGGTGGGAGAACTGGGAAGGGGGAGGCGATGGAGGGAGAGGGAAAGGAAGGGCTACTTGAAGTTAGAGAAGTCAATGTTCATGCCCAAGCAAAATATGAGGTGATGTTGTTCCAATTTGCGCTGGGCCTCACTCTGACAATGGAGGAGGCCCAGGACAGAAAGGTCAGTGGGTGAATGGGAGGAGGAGTTAAAGTGTTTAACAGCCAGTCTGGAGAAAATCACCATCAGAGTCCCAACACTGCAGAACAACCCGATCCTCACGGACTTCACTGCAACGTACACAGGGGCATTCTCTCCACATCTAATACTTTAAATGGTTCCTTTACTCCATTGAATATCATAAGTTTTGATTAAAAAAATAGCTTTTCCTCCCATTTGTGAACATTTAATTTAGTTTAGTTTAGGGATAGAGCGTGGACACAGGCCCTTTGGCCCATCGAGTCTGCGCCCACCACCGCACGATAACATAGCAGCAGATGCAGGAGTAGGCCATTCGGCCCTTCGAGCCAGCACCGCTACTCAGTATGATCACGGTCGAAAATCAGTACCCCATTCCTGCTTTTTCCCCCTATCCTCTCTTAACACGATACTACACACACACTCGGGACAATTTTACATTCATACTTAGTCAATTAACCGACAAACCTGTATGTCTTTGGAGTGTGGGAGGAAACTGAAGATGTCGGGAAAAACCTCACGCAGGTCACTGGGAGAACGTACAAACCCCACACATGCAGCGCCCGTAGTCAGGAACAAACCCAGGTCTCCGGCGCTGTGAGGCAGCAACTCTACCGCTGCGCCACCGTGCCGCCCGCAACGATGTTTGATTCAAAGGTAACCGCGTTCTTATTGACCGAAGTCAAGTTAAATAAACTCGACAATCAAAAGCCTATTAATAAATAAAAGGGAAAGCGTGGGTAGAATACAGGTGCGGCAAATTAGCACTTTAAAAGAGACAAAGTAAGAAGCCAGTAATCAGGAATGACTTCTTTCTGCTGAGCGAGAGGCTGCTGCTCCCTTGGAGTTATCGGGCGATCATTAATTGCAGCCACCCATTGTGGTTTCAGCAGATGTCACTTCATTCCCAGCCAAGAGAAGCTCCCCAGACCCATTCCAGTTTCGTTTCGTTGATGCATCCTGATCGACATGTGATGCATCCTGGTAGCTGAAATGTTCCGAACTCTTCTCTCCACGGTGAGCAAAGAGGCAAATTTGTGAGGTGTAAATTTATCTTCACTATCGCTTGGTTAATATTTAAAAATGAATACATGCTTCCTCATTAAAATAAAATTAAAATAAAAGCTCGAGTCAAAATAGAAAAGAGCTGAAATGCTCAGACTTGTGGGGGAAGAGATGGGAAGAATGTAATGTAAATTTACTCGTTATTACTTGTCTAAAACCTCCAGAAATCCATTTCTCTGCCCACGTGTCAGGACGTCAGAACTCAAAGATTGTGGATGAGAAGGATTTTAAAAGTGCAGAACACAGTGTCAAAGGACAGCCAGGTACACCCACACAACAGATGTAGTGGAGATTGGTAGATTCTTGATTAGTACGGGTGGCAGGGGTTATGGGCAGAAGGCAGGAGAATGGGGTTGGGAGAGACAGATCAGCCATGAGTGAATGGCGGAGGAGGCTCGATGGGCCGAATAACCTCATTCCGCTCCTGGCACATGACCTTATGACAATGGAATGAGATCTCAGATGAATGGGTCATCTGAGAGAGGGTGCTTCTGGCAATGTGGCACTTCTTTTCCCACACCTGAACATGTACTCCCAGGGTCAACTGTGTCAGCCGCCTGGCACTTCTGCGGCGAGGAAGAGACCGTGTTCCATGTGGATATGGAGTGCGAGAGGTTGCAGCCCCTGTACGAGTATCTGAAGGGGCTGCTCCTCAGGTTTTGGCTCCATTTTAGTCTTTCGCTCCTGATTTTTGGGCACCTGGTACAGAGGGGGGAGGGTCGGGAGGGAGGAGGGGGTCTCCCTGTCGGTCTGCTCCTGGGCCTGGCCAAGATGGCCGTTCGCGGGTCCAGGCAGCGGGTAGTCGCCGGCCGCACAGAGGTCGGCTGCCTGCACCTCTTCCGGGCTTACGCCCGTGTCCCTGGAGAGGGAACAAGCGGTGTCCACGGGGACGCTGGAGGCCTTCCGTGAACGCTGGTCGCCGCGGGAGGTCGATTGTGTTGTCGACAAAGTTGACGGGATTTTAATTTAATAAAGGTGCTGGAGTAACTCAGTGGGTCAGGCAGCGTCTCTGGAGAAAAGGAACACGTGACGTTTCAACAGACAATAAGTGCAGGAGGAGGCCATTCGCCCCTTCGAGCCAGTACCGCCATTCTCAATCAGTACCCCGTTCCTGCCTTCTCCCCATACCCCCTGACTCCGCTATCCTTAAGAGCTCTATCTAGCTCTCTTTTGAATGCATTCAGAGAATTGGCCTCCACTGCCTTCTGAGGCAGAGAATTCCACAGATTCACAACTCTCTGACTGAAAAAGTTTTTTCTCATAGTCATAGAGTCCTACAGCACAGAAAGAGGCCCTTCGGCCCATCGTGTCCGCGCCGCCCGTTACCAAACACAGTCTAATTTTAATTCCCATTTAATCCCATTTAGAACTCATCTCAGTTCTAAATGGCCTACCCCTTATTCTTAAACTGTGGCCCCTTGTTCTGGACTCCCCCAACATTGGGAACATGTTTCCTGCCTCTAAAGTGTCCAACCCCTTAATAATCTTATACGTTTCGATAAGATCTCCTCTCATCCTTCTAAATTCCAGTGTATACAAGCCTAGTCGCTCCGGTCTTTCAACATCTTTCGGGTCGAGACCCTTCCTCAGATTGAGGGTCAGGGAGGGAAAAGAGAAATGAGAGAGATATAGACGGTGACATAGAGAGATGTAGAACAAATTAATGAAAGATATGCAAAAAGATAACGATGATCAAGGAAACAGGCCATTGTTAGCTGTGGGCTAGATGAAAATGAGTTACAGACAATGAGACTCAATCAGACGACTTTGAAGGAAGAACAGCAACTTGGGTGAGAGGGATGGAGAGAGAGGGGATGCAAGGGTTACTTGAACTGAGAGAAATCAATATTCATACCACTGGGGTTTTTTTAATTGCAGGAGGAGGCCATTCAGCCCTTCGAGGTTGTAAGCTGCCCAAGTGAATTATGAGATGCTGTTCCTCCAATATGCATGTGGCGCCACTCTGACCATGGAGGAGGCCCAGGGCAGCAAGGACAGTGTGGGAATGGGAAGGGGAATTGAAGTGTTTGGCAACTGCGAGATCAGGTAGATCCAGGCGGCCTGAGCAAAGGCGTTCAGTGAAATGGTCGGCCATTCTACGTCTGGTCTCGCCAATGCACAAGAGATGCAGATGCTGCTTTACACCAAAGAGAGACACAAAATGCTGGAGTAACTCAGCAGGTCAGGCAGCATCTCATGAGAAAAGGAAGTGGTGACGTTTCGGGTCGAGACCCTTCCTCAGACTGCCTTAAGTGTGCAGTAGAAGAATTCTATTAAAGCCACTACAACACTAACTAAAATGGGGCATTTTTGCAACTGTAATTCTCACATGTTAGAACCTAAAGCCGAGGCCACAACAACCCAACACTAAAGTAGCATCATCCTTTATTGCATATCTTTCATTCATTTGTTCTATATCTCTTTACATCATCGTCCATATCTCTCGTTTCCATTTCCCCTGACATTCGGTCTGAACGATATGATATGATACGATGGAACTTTATTTATCTCAGGAGGGAAATTGATCTGCCAATAGTATAAAAAAACACAACATACACAAAACTCAAACATGAAATTAAAATGATGAGCGGAAAGGCTTGGGGGATGTGCAAAGACTGGGAGGGGGGAGTCAGTCTCAACCTACCCACGGCAGAAGGGGGAAGAGTTGTAACGAAGGGTCTCCTATTCCTTTTCTCCAGAGATGCTGCCTGACCCGCTGAGTTGCTCCAGCATTTTTATTGTGTCTACCTTCGGTTTAAACCAGCATCTGCAGTTCCTTCCTACACTAAAGGGCCTGTCCCACTTAGACGATCTTCTTGGCGACTGTCAAAGTCGTAGCAGATCGCCGAACGTTTCTTTTACCCGACGACAATGACCACGACAATGCCGAGTCAGGTCGAGATTACAGCGTCTTCTGAAACATCGCGAAAATCCCCACGCTGTCAATGCTTCTCCGGCGTCCTGGTTTTCGCTGAAATCACTGACAAGTCGGTAAGTACTTGAGAGTTTTGAACTATAACACCTTGTATGGGTTACTTAAAAACCAAGCTTCACTGTAACAAGGAATAAACTGGATTGACTTCCAGTTTACTAATAGCTGTATTTAAAAAAATAATTTAAAAAGTGGTTCAGTGGAGTTTTGTGAAAAGTGTGTGGGCATTCTTTGAAAATGTGCGGGAGTTTCTGGGTTGAATATCTGGGTTTGGAACCCACTTTAAATGTAATGGCTGAGGTCAAAAACATCGCGAAAATTCCCACGCTTACCTGACCGTTGAACTGTCACCTCCAATCTACCTGTCAAATGTTCTGACGGTAAATAAATTGGTTAAACACAAGTATTTTATGGTATTTTGAAATGACTTTACTTATTTTAATATTATGTGCTTCTAAATGTATCTTAAGAGAACCTATCGAACCTGGGGACAGCAGGCGACAGCGACCGCAATAAGCAACGATGCCTGGCGACAATCCAGCTTTCGCTGAGAGATTTCAAACCGTTTGATTTCTCGGCGACGCGCCAAGATTCACTACGATCTTTGGAAGACTCCTCACGATCATGCCTGTGACACCCCGGCGAACGTTCGGCCACAGCCTAGTCGCCGGCAGTCGCCTTAAAATCGCCTAAGCGGGACAGGCCCTTAAGCCTGCAGGAGGTAGGATATGCATCTCTTTCAGTCAGGAACTGCTTCCGCAAAGAAACTCAGCTTCAATCATTGATTCAAGACTGCAGTGAATAGAAGTCTTTTGCTTAGCCAACACAAGCTGGGGGTTGAAGAGGTTATGTATTGTGAATCATCACACCGTGCCAATTAACAGTGTGCAGACTTGTGTTATTTAAGGCTCCAATGAGAAGCCGGCCGCATGCAGAGTCGGCGGTAACACATCAAGAGCATTGCCCTCCAAGGAAATACTTTCCCCGTCAAAAGTTTACAAGAGACAGGAAGTGGAGTTCATGCTGTCCAGGCCATGGGTAACAATTTATTTCTTCCCCCCATTCCTGTAAACAGTTGAAAAAGCCAGGATGGTCCATTCCATTCATGTTCCCAGGATTGAATTAAACTTGTTTTCCAGCCTTGGCTTGATGGTAGTAGCATGCTCACCTCAAGGTATAAACCACCAGCCTTTAGTCTTTAGAAATACAGCGCGGAAACAATGCCCTTCGGCCCACCGAGTCCGCACCGACCAGCGATCATCCCATACGCTAACAGTATCCTGCACGTCAAGGACAATTTACGATTTTACCGAAGCCTACAAACCTGTACGTCTTTGGAGTGTGGGAGGAAACCGGAGCACCCGTGCAAAACCAATGTGGTCACAGGAAGAACGTACAAACTAAGTACAGTCAGGACCCGTAGTCGGGATCGAACCCGGGTCTCTGGCGCTGTGAGGCAGCAACTCTACCACTGCACCACCATGCCACCCAAAATGTTAATCTGTTGCATCTTGAGCGACTCCTTTACAGAACACCACCATTCGTTCTGTGTGTTGACCCAAATTTTCCAGTCACTTGTCACTTTAATTCAACCCTTTCTATCTCCGTCCTCCTCCTCCACACACACACACATGCGCACACACACACACAAACACAGTCTCTCCTGTTCATAAATCCTGTTTAGAGGCACAAGGAACTCTAGGTGCAGGTTCACAAAAAAAGGCACAAAGTGCTGGAGTAACTCAGCAGGTCAGGCAGCATCTCTGGAGATCATGCATAGGTGATGTTTCACAGAGTGCTGGAGTAACCCAGCAAGTCAGGCAGCATCTCTGGAGATCATGCATAGGTGATGTTTCAGAGTGCTGGAGTAACCCAGCAAGTCAGGCAGCATCTCTGGAGATCATGCATAGGTGATGTTTCAGAGTGCTGGAGTAACCCAGCAAGTCAGGCAGCATTTCTGGAGATGATGGATAGGTGATGTTTCAGAGTGCTGGAGTAACCCAGCAAGTCAGGCAGCATTTCTGGAGATCATGCATAGGTGATGTTTTGGGTGCGGGACCCTTGCATAGATTCTCTTGCATAGACAATAGGTGCAGGAGGAGGCCATTTGGCCCTTCGAGCCAGCACCGCCATTCATTGTGATCATGGCTGATCATCCACAATCAGTAACCTATGCCTGCCTTCTCCCCATATCCCTTGATTCCACTCACCCCTAGAGCACTATCTAACTCTCTTTTAAATTCATCCAGTGAATTGGCCTCCACTGCCTACTGGGGCAGAGAATTCCACAAATTCCTTCTTCAGACTTGCTTTAACACTAATCTTTCCTCAATGACTCAATGGCACTTTATTGTCACGTGTACCTAAGACACAGTGAAATTCCTTTTTTTGCATACAGATCAGTAAAAATCTTACTACACATCGGAGCAATCACACAAGAGTGCAGGAACAGTAAATGACAGACAAGAATCACTGTCACAAGAATCTCTGTGTTTCCATTTCTACTTACAATTAAATGCCAGAAAACTGTCTGTTTCTTCCCACACAGATACTGTTGGACTCACTGAACATTTCCATCGTTTTCTAGTTTTAATTTCACATTTCCAGCGCCCACAATGTTTTGGCTCCGTGCTAATCCTGGCCTGCTAGTCCCACTGTGCTTATCCCAATCTCACTGTCTTCATGAAACGCACATCTAATGCTCTGTAACCATGAAGATTAGGAGCAGCACGGTGGCTCAGCTGGTAGAGCTGCTGCCTCACAGTGCCAGATGCCCAGGTTCAATCCTGACCTCGGGTGCTGTCTGTGCAGAGTTTGCACGTTCTCCCTGTTTCCCCCCACATCCCAAAGACGTGCAGGTTTGTAGTTTAGTTTATTGTCACGTGTACCGAAGTGCAGTGAAAAGCTTTTGTCACGAGCTAACCAGTCAGCAGAAAGACATTGTACAGGGCCCTAGTGAGACCACACCTGGAGTACTGTGTGTAGTCTCCAAATTTGAGGAAGGATATTCTTGCTATTGAGGGCGTGCAGCGTAGGTTTACTAGGTTAATTCCCGGAATGGCGGGACTGTCGTATGTTGAAAGACTGGAGCGACTAGGCTTGTATCCACAGGAATTTAGAAGGATGAGAGGGGGTCTTATCGAAACATATAAGATTATTAAGGGGTTGGACACGTTAGAGGCAGGAAACATGTTCCCAATGTTGGGGGAGTCCAGAACCAGGGGCCACAGTTTAAGAATAAGGGGTAGGCCATTTAGAACGGAGATGAGGAAAAACTTTTCCACTCAGAGAGTTGTAAATCTGTGGAATCCTCTGCCTCAGAAGGCAGTGGAGGTCAATTCTCTGAATGCATTCAAGAGAGAGCTAGATAGGGCTCTTAAGGATAACGGAGTCAGGGGGTATGGGGAGAAGGCAGGAACGGGGTACTGATTGAGAATGATCAGCCATGATCACATTGAATGGTGGTGCTGGCTCGAAGGGCCGAATGGCCTATTCTTGCACCTAGTGTCTATTGTCTATTGTCTATAATGCCAAACTAAACTAAACGTGTAGGTTTGTAGGTTAATTGGCCGCTGTAAATTGCCCCTAATGTGTATGGAGTGGATAAGCAGGACTCAGTGAGCTGGAGAGCTTGTTTCCATGCTGCACCTCTACACTATTCTAAATTTGATGCTGTTATTTCCCATCCTTTGGTTTCTAAGGGAAAAATGAACACTGCATTTACTATAAACCCACTGACTCGCACAGCTATCTGGACTACACTTCTTCCCACCCGGTCTCCTGCAAAAAGTCTATCCCCTACTCCCAATTCCTCCGTCTACGCCGCATCTGCGCCCGGGTCGAGGTGTTTCACACTAGGGCGTCAGAGATGTCCTCATTCTTCAGGAAACGGGGCTTCCCCTCCTCCATTATAGATGAGGCTCTCACTAGGGTCTCTTCTACATCCCGCAGCTCCGCTCTTGCTCCCCCTCCCCCCATTCGTAACAAGGACAGAATCCCCCTCGTTCTCACCTTCCACCCCACCAGCCAGCATATCCAACAAATCATCCTCCAACATTTCCGTCACCTACAACGGGACCCCACCACTGGCCATATCTTCCCATCCCCTCCCCTTTCTGCGTTCCGCAGAGACCGTTCTCTCCGTAACTCCCTGGTCCACTCGTCCCTTCCTACCCAAACCACCCCATCCCCGGGCACTTTCCCCTGCAACCGCAGGAGATGCAACACCTGTCCCTTTACCTCCCCTCTCAACTCCATCCAAGGACCCAAACAGTCTTTCCAGGTGAGACAGAGGTTCACCTGCACCTCCTCCAACCTCATCTATTGCATCCACTGCTTTAGATGTCAACTTAATTACGTGGGCGAAACCAAACGCAGGCTCGGCGATCGCTTCGTTCAACACCTGCGCTCAGTCCGCATTGACCAATCTGATCTCCGGGTGGCCGAGCACTTCAACTCCCCCTCCCATTCCCAGTTTGACCTTTCTGTCATGGGCCTCCTCCAGTGCCATAGTGAGTCCCACTGGAAATTGGAGGAACAGCACCTCATATTTCGCCTGGGCAGCTTGCAGCCCAGTGGTATGAACATTGACTTCTCCAACTTTAGATAGTTCCTCTGTCCCTCTCTTCCCCTCCCCCTTCCCAGATCTCCCACTGTCTTCCTGTCTCCATCTATATCCTTCCTTTGTCCCGCCCCCCTGACATCAGTCCGAAGAAGGGGCTCGACCCGAAACGTCACCCATTCCTTCTCTCCCGAGATGCTGCCTGACCTGCTGAGTTACTCCAGCAGTTTGTGAATAAATACCTTCGATTTGTACCAGCATCTGTAGTTATTTTCTTACACTGCATATTTTGAGATCTATTATTTGTGTCTACCTTCGGTTTAAACTAGCATCTACAGTTCCTTCTTACACATTTTGGCTGCTTATTTGATCTCAGGTTATGGATTACGCAGCAGGACAATACGCAACCCTGACTCCCAAAAACAGTTTGTACAGAACCTGCACTTATCTGAAGAAGCAACATGGACACCAAGAGATCTGGGGGTCACATTGGTGCACACGCTCCCTCTGTTGGTCACAATGAGTACAGCAGTAATTGCCTGGACAATCTCTACCATTTGATGCAAACCAAAGATTAGTCCAAGATTGAACAGACAAAGCAGCAGAGACAGAAGGTAAAAACTTAGCATTTAGGATCACTGAATTCTCAAGGATTTGCCGAGTCCAGTAGTAGCATTTAAAAACTTTTTATTCAAGCACAACAGTTATACAGCATTAGGGGAAAGCGTTTGCACAACTTGCACATTGACTTGCACAACCCTAATCCAACCTCAACAACTGAGCACTATGGACCACCTCTTCGCACTCCGAAGATAGGCACAAAAAAGCTGGAGTAACTCAGCGGGTCAGGCAGCATCTCTGTAGAAAAGGAATAGGAGACCTTTCGGGTCGAGACCCTTCTTCAGAATTTCTGAGAAAGTAGAGGAACTGGTGTGCCTGCTTCGTGAACACATCAATGTGAAATTAATAAATAATATCCGAATGCAATAAAATAAATTGGGGGGGAAAAAACAAGAGAATCTGCAGAAAATGGTAAACAGTAAACATACGCCGAAAGATCTATTCTAAACTCTGCAGTTACAGGAGTATCACTACGCAATCTTACCATTAAGGGAAGTCTAGCAGATGCTCCCCATCTCAGTCCTTCAAGACTAAAGTTGGGCTGGCATGCAAGGTTCAACAAATGGAAGAAGTATAAGGGATGTCTAGCAGATGCCCACCATCTCAGTCCTTCAAGACTAACGTTGGGCTGGCATGCAAGGTTCAGCAAATGGAAGAGGTATTGAAAGATAAACGCCCCGCAAAAAATGATAGAACAGAGTCATTGGAAACTGGTGCACTGTTCCAAAACAATGCTTCACTTTACGCAGGTTGCACAGTGGGAAAAGGTATTCCATCCACTCCAACACCTTGTGAAGAAATGGGAGATAGACACCAAAAGCTGGAGTAACTCGGCGGGACAAGCAGCATCTCTGGAGAAAAGGAATAGGTGATGTTTCGGGTCGAGACCCGTCTTCAGACTGAGAGTCAGGGGAGAGGGAAACGAGAGATACAGGCGGTGATATGGAGAGATTATAGAACAAATGAATGAAAGACTTGCAAAAAAGTAATGATGATCAAGAAAATGGTCCCATAGAAACATAGAAAATGGTTGCAGGAGGAGGCCATTTGGCCCTTCGAGCCAGCACCGCCATTCATTGTGATCATGGCTGATCATCTACGTGATGGATGTCGGGCAGGTGATAACGAGTCACACAGACAACGCAGCTCAACAGGACGACAGTGAAAGTAGTACGATGACTAGGCTGGGGGAGGGACAGAGCGAGAGGGGATGCAAGGGTTACTTGAAGTTAGAGAAATCAAGGTTCATACCGCTGGGTTGTAAGCTGCTCAAGCGAAATACAAGGTGCTGTTCCTCCAGCTTGTGTTTAGCCTCACTCTGACAATGGAGGAGGCCCAGGACAGGAAGGTCAGTGCGGCAATGGGAAGGAGAATTAAAGTGTTTGGCAACCGGGAGATTGCTTAGGCCCAGGCAGACTGAGCAAAGGTGTTCAGCGAAACGATCGCCCAGTCTGTACTTGGTCTCGCCAATGTATAAGAGTGTGAAGAAATGATTCGTTTGGCTGGTAAATTTACATCATTTCTCCTTTGGTTTAGTTTAGTTAAGAGATACAGCGCAGAAACAGGCCCTTGGGCCCACCGAGTCCACGCTGACCAGCGATCCCCGCACACCAACACCATCCTACACATAATAGGTACAGTTTACATTTATACCAAGCCAATTAACCTACAAACCTGTCTATCATTGGAGGATGGGAGGAAACCGAAGATCTCGGAGAAAACCTATGCTGGTCACAGGGAGAACGTACAAACTCCGTACAGACAAGCATCTGTAGTCAGGATCTAACCCGGGTCTCTGGTGCTGTCGGGCAGCAACTCTACCGCTGCGCCACCGTGCTTCAGTCTAATCTCTAGCTGATGCACAAAACAGCCAAGAAGTCCATATTCCCCATTATCCTTGCATCTCCCGTGGCATTGCTCCAGAATTATGCTTTCTTTTCCATCGGCAGCAAAGTAAAATGGTTGAACATAATCACCTATAATGTCAATGGGCAGAAAGTCATAAGCAGGCAGCGTCCAACTTCACAATAAGTTCTGGCTGCAGACCCAAGCACGGAATATCAATCCCACGGAATGTGTCCCTCACAAGCTGGCGTTATATAAAATATAAATCTGTTGTGTAGTGTAAAATATACATGCAATGCTGACACATCAGAGCTGCTGAAATAATATATCTCTTGTCGACATCTGGCAGATTATAACTTGGCAACAGGCAGCTCTTCACACTGCCCTGACTCACCTAGAGAGACAGGGCACGTACGTGAGGATGCTATTCATAGACTATAGCTCCGCCTTCAACACGGTCATCCCCACCAAGCTCATCACCAAACTCCACCAGCTAGGCCTCAGCTCGTCATTATGTGACTGGATCCTGGACTTCCTGCTGGAACGACCGCAGGCAGTGAGAATGGGCCCGTACCTGTCCTCCACTATCACCCTGAGTACCGGCACACCACAGGGCTGTGTTCTGAGCCCCATGCTCTACTCCCTCTTCACACACGACTGTGTTCCTGCATTCGACACCAACACCATTGTCAAGTTTGCAGATGACACAACGGTGATCGGGCTGATCACCAACGGGGACGAAACAAACTATAGAGCGGAGGTGCAGAACCTGGCGGACTGGTGCTCGGATAACAACCTGTCCCTAAATACCACCAAGACCAAGGAGCTGATCATCAACTTCCGTAGGTCACATAACGGGGAATATGCCCGGATCTCTATCAACGGGGACAGTGTGGAGAGAGTGTCCAGCTTCAAGTTTCTGGGCACTCACATTTCGGAGGACCTAACATGGTCCAATAACACTGCTGCGCTGGTCAAGAAGGCACAACAAAGACTGTTCTACTTAAGAACACTGAAAAAGTCTGGTCTACCCCAACAGCTGCTGACGACCTTCTACCGCTGCACCATATTGAGCATCTTAACGCATGGCATCCCTGTGTGGTACCTCAGCTGCACGGAGGCAGAAAGGAAAGCTCTACAGCGGGTAGTCCATAGAGCTCAGAGGGCCATCGGAACATAGCTACCAGACTTGGAGGGCATCTACAACACACGATGCCTCAGAAAAGCCACCAGCATCCACAAAGACTCTTCACACCCCTGCAACAGTCTGTTCGAACTCCTTCCATCGGGCAGACGATACAAGGCCTTCTACGCCCGCTCCTCCAGACTCAGGAACAGCTTCATCCCCAGGGCCATAGCTGCTATGAACCGGTCCTGCTGAGCCGGATGGCCACAACGCATAGATCAACTTGCACTTTACCCTGTCTAAAAACTGTTACAATTGTTTCGTTTCGTTGGGTTGCTGTTAATTACTTAAATTATTGCATCGTATGGGAGGCGCATTCCCAATCTCGTTGTACCCCTGGGTACAATGACAATAAAGATATATTGTATTGTATTGTATTGTATGAGAACAGACCATCGGTGTTGCAAGGATTTATCAGCAATCCCAATGCAGCACCACCTCCACTCCGAACACATTCCTAACAACTGACACCGTCTGACAAAGACACCAGATCACGGAGTCCATACCGAACAGTGAAAGGCTTGGATAGACTGGATGTGGAGAGGATGTGGGAGAGTCTAGGACTAGAAGTCATAGCCTTAGAATTAAAGGACGTTCCTTTAGAAAGGAGACGAGGAGGAATTTGTTTAGTCAGAAGGTGGTGAACCTGTGGAATTCATTGCCACAGAAGGCTGTGGAGGCCAAGTCAGTGGATATATTCAAAGCAGAGATAGATAGATTCTTGATTAATACGGGTGTCAGAGGTTATGGGGAAAAGGCCGAAGGAGATTAGGGTTAGGAAGGAGAGATAGATCAGCCATGAATGAATGGTGGAATGATGGGCCGAATGGCCTAATTCTGCTCCTATCACATGACATGACCTGTGTCTACATCTTCTCAGTTTCTATTTGAACAATGAACAATATATCTGAACATCAGTAGTTTGTCTGCAATCACACTATACCACCGACACTTCATAAAGATGTTGATGCATTAAGAAATGGGAGGAAGGCAGTCATTTGCTATGTATAGGAAGGAACTATACGTTTACACCGAAGATGTCATTGGAGATATCACCAAACCATCCTACCGCAACCAGAGAGCAGAGCTGAACTACTATCTACCTCGTTGGTGACCTTCGGTCTATCTTTGATCGGACATTACTGGCTTTACCTTGCACTAAACGATATTCCCTTACCATGTATCTGTACACTGCTCGATTGTAATCTTGTAAGCACGCAACAAAAGCTTTTCACTGTACCTCGGTACACGTGACAATAAACTAAACTGAATTGAACTGAGATAGACACAATATTGCTGGAGTAACTCAGCGGGTCAGGCAGCATCTCTGGAGAAAAGGACTAGGTGATGTTTCGGGTTGAAACCCTTCCTCAGACTGAGAATCGGGGGGGGGGGGGGGGGGAGTGAGGTGGAGGTGGGGGGACTAGAGGAATGAAAAGGCTCAGATCAAATTTGATTAAAAAAATTCTGACAGGGTGTTACAGGAACCCATGAACCTTCCTTATTGATAATTATTCACAAAATACTGGAGTAACTCAGCAGGTCAGGCAGCATCTCAGGGGAGAAGGAATGGGTGACGTTTCGGGTCGAAACCCTTCTTCAGACTGATGTCAGGAGGGCGGGACAAAGGAAGGATATAGGCGGAGACAGGAAGATAGAGGGAGATCTGGGAAGGGGGAGGGGAAGAGAGGGACAGAGGAACTATCTAAAGTTGGAGAAGTCAATGTTCATACCGCTGGGCTGCAAGCTGCCCAGGCGAAATATGAGGTGCTGTTCCTCCAATTTCCGGTGGGCCTCACTATGGCACTGGAGGAGGCCCATGACAGAAAGGTCAGACTGGGAGTGGGAGGGGGAGTTGAAGTGCTCAGCCACCGGGAGATCATGTTGGTTAAGGCGGACTGAGCGAAGGTGTTGAGCGAAACGATGGCCAAGCCTGCGTTTGGTTTCGCCGATGTAAAGAAGTTGACATCTAGAGCAGTGGATGCAATAGATGAGGTTGGAGGAGGTGCAGGTGAACCAAATCAATTCCTTATTGATAACATTACCATCCAAATGACTTTGCAGACCACTAGTTAGAGTGATTCATTGATAGGGAAAGAAGTCCTTCTGCCCATCTGTGCCAACAGCGTAAAACTGCTGTCCAGTCATTACCATTCCTTTGCTCTTGAATGAATGAATGAATGAATGAATGAATAAGTTTATTGGCCACGTATGCTCTTCCTCCACAGCCTAAGATTTTGTTTGCTGAGATGTGCATTCAATTCCCTTTTGAATACTGCTTCAGTATTGATTTTCAACTTCGATAAAACAGTGCATTCAAGATCATAGCAACTGGTCACAAAAAAATAATCTCCTCATCATCTTTTTTTGAACAATTATTTCAGACAAATGGGCCTTGTTACCTTGAAGGTATGGCCCAGGTGAAAGGTTACCTAGTTACCTGAAGCAGAATACATTGTTCAATAAACGGGTGGCGCAGCAGTAGAGCTACTGCCTTACAGCGCCAGGGATCCGAGTTCAATCCTGCCCGCGGGTTCTGTCTGTACGGGGTTTGTACGTTCTCCCCGTGACCTGCGTGGGTTTTCTCCGAGATCTTCGGTTTCCTCCCACACTCAAAAGACGTGCAGGTTTGTAGGTTAATTGGCTTGGTACATTAAAATATTAAAAAATTGTCCCTAGTAGTGTGTAGAATAGTGTTAATGTGCGGGGATCGCTGGTCGGTGCAGACTCAGTGGGCCAAAGGGCCTGTTTCCACACTGTATCTCTAAACTAAACTAAAACCATACATGCAGTAATTAAGCAATACCTTGTCCAACTAGCCAGTAACTAGCACTATAAGAAGATAACTGCAGATGCTGGTACAAATCGAAGGTATTTATTCACAAAATGCTGGAGTAACTCAGCAGGTCAGGCAGCATCTCGGGAGAGAAGGAATGGGTGATGTTTCGGGTCGGGACCCTTCTTCAGGCTCACGTTTCGGGTCGAGACCCTTCTTCAGACTAGCACTAGTTTAGAAGGATGATGGGGGATCTCATTAAAACCCTACCAAGTAATGAAAGGCCCAGATAGAGTGGATGTGGAGAGGATGTTTCCAGTAGTGGGAAAGTCTAGGACCAGAGGATACAGCCTGAAAATGAAAATTGAAAGGACGTACCTTTAGAAAAGAGATGAGGAGGAATCTCTTTAGCCAGAGAATGGAGAATCTGTGGTGAATCATTGCCACAGAGGCCAAGTCATTGAGTATTTTTAAAGTGGATTAGAAAGAGCGTCAAAGGTTACAGGGAGAAGGTAGGAGAATGAATCTGTTATGATTGAATGGAAGTGCAGACTCAATGGGCCAAAGGGCCTAATTCTGCTCCGATGTCTTATGGTCTTATGGGGGAGTTGAAAATGACTTTCATTAAGTCTTTTCAAAAAGACATCCGTCATAAGACGTTACCAAACAGTTGCGTAGCAAAGGGAATACTACTACTATGATGTGACTGCTGAGTTGGAAACAGCACAGCCAAATTGTTTGTATCAAGCTCCCGTGAACAGTAACACAAGAAAGACCGGGTAATCTTTATAGTGACATTGATTGGAGTATAAATACTTGCTGTGACTTTGGGGGGAGGGGGGAAGGGGAGGGGGGGAAGGGGAGGGGGGGGAGGGGAAAGGGGTAGGGGTAGGGTGAATGGGGGGGGGGGGGGGATGACACTCATTCTTTACAATTATGCCATGACATTTATTTTACAGCTAAGCCTATGGAATTAGTGTGTGGGGAGTGGATGAGAAAGTGAGATAACATAGAACTGGTGTGAATATGCGACTGATGATCAGCATAGACTGAAGAAGGGCCTCCTGAGATGCCGCCTGGCCCGCTGAGTTACTCCAGCATTTTTGGTGTAAACCAGCATCTGCAGTTCCTTCTTGCATAGACACTTGGATGTTGTAACTATCTAACCTGTACTGGTTAATCACTCTGTGTCTCCCTTGCTTTCTCCTTATGAAGAGCAGGTGTGGGGGCTTATTTGCAAAGCCCTTGGATTCAGCCTCGCCGTTTGCTTGCCCAGAGTTGTCCCAGAGCCAAACAGTAGTCGTGACATCTCTCAATGGCCCAGACAAACTCAAGCGATACATCGGTACCTTGTTGGGTGTTGGACTCAATCACCCTTCAATAGACAATAGGCAATAGGCAACATGTGCAGGAGTAGGCCATTCGGCCCTTCGAGCCAGCACCGCCATTCAATGTGATCATGGCTGATCTTCCACAATCAAGTCTGGTACTCCATTCGAGTCACATGACTAGATCTCCAAAGAGGGGGCGATTGGTCGGTTGTCAGTCACGTGGCTTTTGCCCACCAATCGTGTTGGCAGATAGGAGTAGAGCCAGGCCAAGTGGTTGGGACAAGTTTGGTGGGATATGGACCAGGAGCAGGCAGGTGGGACTAGTGCTGCTGGGACATGTTGGCCGGCGTGGGCAAGTTGGGCCGAAGGACCTGTTTCCACACTGTATCATATCACTCTCTGACTCTAGGTCCATCAGGTGACCTGAAGAAGCCCAGTATGGGGCCATGGTGGGAACCTGGTCTTGGTCTTGAACCTCATACTGGGGTCCAGGTTGGACTCTCAATGCCTGTGGGTGCGATGCTTCCCCGTTCTGGGCTCGCAAGGGTTTACCTGCATCTGGCCAAACAACCAGTTCAAGTGGAGGCACAGGGAACTGCAGAGGCTGGAATCTTGACCAAAACACAAAATGCTGGAGGAACACGGCGGGCCAGGCAGCATAAAAACATAGAAAAATAGGTGCAGGAGCAGGCCATTCCACCCTTCGAGCCAACACCGCCATTCAATATGATCGTGGCTGTTGGAGCCACCAAGACATTTGACAGCTGTTGCGATGCCGTAAGGTCATAATTGATTTGACCATTCGGCCCATCAAGTCTACTCTGCCATTCAATCATGGCTGATCTATTTCTCCCTCCTAACCCCATTCTCCTGCCTTCTCCCCATAACCCCCGACACTCGTACTAATCACGCATCTATCTATCTCCCTCTTAAATATATCCATTGACTTGGCCTCCACATCCTTCTGTGGCAAAGAATTCCACAGATTCACCACCCTCTGACTCAAGAAATTCCTCCTCATCTCCTTCCTAAAGGAACGTCCTTTAATTCTGAGGCTCCGACCTCTCGTCCTAGACTCTCCCACCATTTCCCCCCCATCATTTAGAGTCTTTCAGAAGTCCCGGTTATAATTATATGGGCCAAAGCCAAGGAAGGGGTTCTCTGGCTACAAGGTTATACTTTTGTTTTCCCAAGCCTCTCCTGGCTTCAGGCTTTAAGAAATCACTTAAACATTAAACTTTGAAATCTCTCTTCCATAATGAATGGAAATGAATGTAAAAAAATACTGAATTTAAAACCCATAGCACTTGGAAATCTAAAGTCGGTAAGCACTGGGAAATGTATAGGAAGGAACTGGCAGATGCTGGTTTACACTGGAGATAGACACAAATTACTGATGCAACTCAGCGGGACAGGCAGCATCTCGGGATAGATGTTTGAAGAAGGGTCTCGACCCGAAACGTCACCCATTCCTTCTATCCAGAGATGCTGCCTGTCCCACTGAGTTACTCCAGCGTTTTGTGTCTATCTTAAGCGCTGGGAAATGTTACATGGGCATTCGAATCCTGGAAAAGTGGGAGGAAATGGAGGCTAATTCGAACTGAGGTAAAATGGTACCAATGACAAGTTTAGGGTCCCATTGAGGGAGTTAAATGAACTCCAGCAACACAATAGCCCAGGTTTGAGAAATTCATCGCCAAGAGAAGGAAGAGGGTTGAGGAGCCAACATCTGCTCTGTTGTTCTGAAGGCAAAACAGGCGACTAATCTGGAGACACAGGGAACCACAGATGCTGGAATCTGGAGGAACTCAGCAGGCCAGGCAGCATCTGCGGAGGAAATGGACAGGTAACATCTCGGTTCATAGACCAAGGCACCGTACAGCACAAGAACAGGCTCTTTGGCCCACAGTGTTCATACGGAACATGATGCCAAGACCAAAGATAGACACAAAATGCTGGAGTAACTCAGCGGGACAGGCAACATCTCTGGGTAGAAGGAATGGGTGACGTTTCGGGTTGAGATCCTTTTGGTCTGAAGAAGGGTCTCGCCATCCCGAAATGTCCCGAAATGTCACCCATTCCTTCTATTCAGAGATGCTGCTTGCCCCACTGAGTTACTCCAGCATTTTGTGCCTAACTTTGGTGTAAACCAGCATCAGCAGTTCCTTCCTACACATGATGCCAAGACCAACTCTTATCTGCCTGCACATAATCCATATCCCTCCATTCCTCTTCAGATCGTTCACCTTGTCGTGGTGAGGAGGCTTGCGTGCCCCCATGATTCCGAGAGCAATGCCGTGTCGGAAGAACTGGCGGTGAGGTCGAGGATGATGGCCCAGACCAAGAACGATCCAACCTACAAGACATCAAGGGCAGACCAGGCGGACAAAGTTATCTTGAGCTCAACGGCTGTGAAGGCGGATGAAGGTTGCAACAGATCTATCAGCTCCGATCATCTTGGTTCCCTTGCCATTGGAATTAGTTGATTGATTTGTGAAGGAGCGCAACATCAAGTACACGTTAAACAAACACATGCACAGGCGTCTTCGCTCTGACATGGGAACGTAGACCATCATCCTCGACCTCAAGGGATTGCCACCACCACGATCCCTCCATTTCCTGCAGATCCATGTGCCCAACCAAAAGTCTCCTAAATCACACTATTGTACCTGCCCCGACCACCACCCATGTTCCGGCCACCCACCACCCTCTGTGGAAAACTAAACTTGGCCCGCACACCTCCTTTAAACTTTGCCCCCCTCCCCTAAACCCACGCCCTCTACTATTTGATTTTTACATCCTGGGATAAAAAGATTCTGACTTCTCTATGCCTCTCATAATGTTACATGGTCATGGAGTCATATAGTGATACAGTGTGGAAACAGGCCCTTCAGCCCAACTTGCCCACACCGACCAACATGTTCCAGCTACACTAGTCCCACCTGCCTGCATTTGGTCCATACCCCTCCAAATCTGTCCTATCCATGTACCTGTTTCTTAAACGTTGGGATTGTCCCAGCCTCAACTACCTCCTCTGGCAGCTCGTTCCATACACCCACCACCCTCTGTGTGAAAAGGTTACCCCTCAGATTCCTATTAAATCTTTCCCCCTTCACCTTGAACCTACAGTATGTCCTCTGGTCCTCGATTCCCCTACTCTGGGCAAGAGATTCGGTGCATCTACCCAATTTATTCCTCTCGTGTGTATATATATATATATATATATATATATAGTTTTATCAGATTTCCCTGCAACCTCCAGCGTTCCAGAGAAAGCAATCCAAGTCCGTCCAACCTCTCCCTCCAGCTAATACCCCCCTAATCCAGGCAACATTCCGGTAAACCTCCTCTGCACCTTATCCAAAGCCCCCACGTCCTTCCTGTAACGGGGCGAATGCAAGCAAAAATGTGGAACGGTTTGTTTGAAAACCCAGAACGCCTCGTTACTCAAATAATCAAAGAGAACGCGAAGCGAAAGGACGGAAATAAAAAGCGACTAAAATTAATTGGAGAGAAAGATTTTCAGGGCAAATGGAAAATATATATATTACAGTGTAGAAAGGATAAATTGAAATTGTAGCGGAAACAAGCCCAGAAGGGGAAAAAGTGGAGCGAGCAACGTTGAAGTGTTGTGCAGATGATTAGTATTCGGTTCACAACCAGTCTCCGCTCCGGTGAGGAGGGAGGGAGAGAGGGAGGGAGGGAGGGAGGAGAGGGGGAAGGAGGGAGGGAGGGATGGAGAGGGGAGGGAGGGTGGAGAGGGAGGGATGGAGGGAGGGTGGAGAGGGAGGGAGGGAGAAGAGAGAGAGAGGGAGGGATGGAGGGAGGGATGGAGGGAGGGTGGAGAGGGAGGGAGGGAGAAGAGAGAGAGAGAGGGAGGGAGAAGAGAGAGGGAGGGAGGGAGGGAGGGAGGGAGGGAGGGAGGGAGGGGAGGGGAGGGAGAGAGAGAAGGAGGGAGGGGAGAGACCGTGCGAGGCAGTCGCTGGGAAGGGACGCACGTTAGCTTGCCCGGCGCCGCTCAACAACACATCCACACGCCGCCTTGTATGGTACATGGACAGAAGTGGCTGTGGTGATCGGGCCAGCTCTGTCCTTCATGCCTCGGCTTCCCTGTCACTGACAGCCACCTTCAACTGGAGGTACTGACCCAGTGGCCGGCAGCGTGCGGCGCCGGATCCACAAGTGATTCCTTTAAAACACCTCCAGCGATTATTTTTTGATTATTTTGTTGTTGTTGTTGTTGTGGTGGTTGTTTTTTTCTGCCCGAGAGTGCCGCTGACCACGGAAACAGCACAGCCTTCGGGGAGTTGCTCGCCGGGCGACTGGTCAGTGCAGCCGGACAGGTGCCTCCATGCGCCCGCCCTGTACAACTTAGCTGCCGATGGCTTGTGGTTAGTGTACAGGTAAGAGGAACGCTGAGAATATCAGCCCGACTGTACCCCAGAGAGTATGTGTGTGTGTGTGTGGGGGGGGGGGGGGGGGGGGAGAGAGAGGGGGAGAGGAGAGGGGGGGAGAGAGGAGAGGGGAGAGGGGGGACGATGGAGGAACGGAGAGGGGAGAGAGAGGGGGAGAGATGAGGAAAGAGGAAGAGGAAATAATAATATGAGCCGGACTATACCCCAGAGTGTGTGTATGTGGGGGGGGGGGGGTGAGGGGGAGAGGGGACGAAGGGGGAACAGAGAGGGGGGGGAGAGGAGGGGGAAAGAGGAGAGAGTGGGGAGGGGGACGATGGGGGGGGGGGGGAAGGAGGAGGGGGCAAGAGGAGAGGAGATGGGGAGAGAGAGGGGAGGGGACGATGGGGGAACTGAGAGAGGAGGGGAGAGGAGGGGGAAAGAGGAGGTGGGGAGAGAGATGAGGAAAGAGGAAGAGGGGGAGGAAAATAGGGGAGAGAGAGGGGGTGGGGAGGAGAGGATGGAGAGAGAGGGGGGTGGGGAGGAGAGGATGGAGAGAGAGGGGTGGGGAGGAGAGGATGGGGGGGGTGCGGAGGGTGTTGGGGGGGGGGGGGGGGGAGAGGAGAGGTGGGAGAACAACTTGCTCGCCGCATCTACCTTTGTCTTGTCTTTGCACGGATGAGATGTGACTAAAGCCCGATGCTGGCGCGGTTGGTGGGTTCGGTCCCCGCTGCCGGCCCTGATCCCAATATACTAAACACTGCTGGTGCTGAAAGTGAAGTTGTGTGTGCGGAAAGGACGCGTTTGATTCCGCCGCGGGGTTTTAACCTGATTTTTTATTTGCGCGCCGTCTTCTGGATGGTGTGGGATTGAAAGTTGGTGGGTCGGTGCGAGAGAGTTGTGTTGGGGGGGATGGAATGGACCGCAGGCGCTGCTTGACGCCGAAGATAGACACAGAAAGCCGGGGCGACTCAGCGGGTCGGGCAGCGTCCCTGGAGAGAAGGGATAGGTAACGCCAGCCATTCCTTCTCTCCAGAGATGTGGTCTGACCCGCTGTGTTACTTCCAGCATTTGTTGTGCCTGCCCTCGGGGTAAACCAGCACCTGCAGTTCCTTCGGACGCACAGAAAGGCTCGCTTTCTACCCGACACTCAGATGAGTCGATTCTTTTACTTGGAAACAGGGATATTCCCAACTCCCACGCGAAAATGGGTGCGTTTATTTGCAGCCCGTGTGTATTTAATGATCAGGGGGAGATCCTGGGGCGAGCGATGTTGCAGGTTGCCCGCCTCGTTAAGTAGTTGCATTGATTACAACATGAATCATTCTCAACCTGGTTTCTGCTGCGCGCTTCCTACAATCTTCCCCACTGTGTATAAAAGCGGCTGTATATTGAAAAAAAACATTGCCATCTTTGGTCTTCACAAGCAAAGAGGGTGTGATGATATGATAGGCTTTTTATTTTTATTTTTAAATCAATTAGCATTGACTGACTGACTCAGTCTGAAGAAGGGTCTTGTCCCGAAACGTTCTCTCCAGATGTGCTGCCCGACCGACCCGCTGAGATACCCCAGCATTTTTGTCAGCATCCAAACCTTAGTTCTAGTTTAAAGAGAAACAGCGCGCAATTAGGCTCACTAACACTATCCTACATGCACTAGGGACAAATTATATTTCTACCAAATTAACTTTCAACGCTGTACGTCTGGGAGGAAACCGAAGATCATCGGAGAAACGTGCGGGGAAACCGTACAAATCCCGTACAGACAGATCCAGCAGTCGGGATCGAACCCGGGTCCCTGGCGTTGCAAGGTAGCAACTCTACCGCTGCGCCACCCGGCATCTTCCTTGCCCGCTTGAGTGCCTTTGTGCTTGTAGATAGGTTATTGCATGCTCCCACCTCTCTCCAGGGAGTGCCGGCCATGCCAATGGGCGACTTGGATCAGAAAGGCATCAATTCTGCGCCGCCTAGCCCACTTGCAACCCGAAGAAGGGTCTCGACCCGAAACGTTCGCCCATTCCCTCTCCCCAGAGATGCTCGGGGTGACGCTTGGGGTCGAGACCCTTCTTCAGACCCTCCCATATTCATTCATTCCACCCATTGACGCTGCCCGACCCGCTGAGTTACTCCAGCATTTTGTGTCCATCTTCGGCGTGGACCAGATCTGCAGTTCCTTCCTACACACTTGCATTGGTGCTTGCACGTAGAGCGGGTATGAATGAGGCCATCGGCCGGGTGCTCCCGGGCTGAGAGCTGAATGGACCTCGGATAAGACAAGAAGACAGTAACTAACTCAGCGGGTCAGGCAGCATCTCTGGAGGGAGAAGGAATGGGTGACGTTTCAGGTCGAGACCCTTCTTCAGACTGATCATTCCCTTCTCTCCAGAGATGCTGCACAACCCGCTGAGTTACTCCAGCATTTTGAGTCTTTCTTCGGCGTAAACCCAGCATCTGCAGTTCCTTCCTGCTCCGATAAGCCAAGGTGGTTGTGCGCCAACGGTGGGCATTGCAGGGGACACTTCCCGAGGCGAGAACGGCACCCTGCCACACAAAATCCTCACAGCAGACGCGGTGGTTGGGGAGGTAGGAATATAGAGTTCATTTTAATCCAGTTTGCGGATGGATACAACCCTCGTGGACCACAACATCCAACTTGACTTCAGATTATTACCTGAATGGTGGCCGATTAGGAAAAGGGGAGATGCAACGAGACCTGGGTGTCGTGGTGCACCAGTCATTGAAAGTAGGCATGCAGGTGCAGCAGGCAGTGAAGAAAGCCAATGGTATGTTGGCATTCATAGCGAGGGGATTTGAGTATAGGAGCAGAGAGGTTCTGCTGCAGTTGTACAGGGCATTGGTGAGACCACACCTGGAGTATTGCGTACAGTTTTGGTCTCCTAATCTGAGGAAAGCCATTCTTGCCATAGAGGGAGCACAGAGAAGGTTTACCAGATTGATTCCTGGGATGGCAGGACTTTCATATGAAGAAAGACTGGATAGACTCGGCTTGTACTCGCTGGAATTTAGAAGATTGAGGGGGGATCTTATAGAAGAGGGGGGGGGGGGAAGGTTTAATGGGAACCAGAGGGGTAACTTTTTCACAGGTATATTGAATGAGTTGCCACAGGAGATAATTGAGGCAGGTACTATCATGCCATTTCAGAGGCATTTGGATTGGTACATGGAAGGGATAGGATTAGAGGGTTATAGGCCAAGTATGGGCAGGTGGGACTAGTGTAGAAGGGACACGTTGGTTGGTGTGGGCAAGTTGGGCGGAAAGGGCCTGTTCCTACGCTATATCAGTCTCTGACCCGATGACTGTCAGTACAAAATATACATTATAATAATAGGCACAGTAATAGGGGCAATAATGGAGTAACCTAATGATGTGGAGTTATGAGCAGGAGTGGCAGCATCTCTGGGAAGAGAATGGGGGGGGGGATTGTTCAGGAGTCTGATAGAGTGGGAAAGAGGCCCTTCTTCGCTCTGAATGTCCAAGCTATCAAGCTCCTGCATCTTCTCACAGATAGTATCACGGCGGCACAGTGGTGCAACGGTAGAGTTGCTGCCTCACAGCGCCAAAGACCCAGGTTCAATCCTGACTACGGGTGCTGCCTGCAGGGAGTTTATACATTCTCCCTGTGACCAGGTGGGTGGCTTTGCTCCAGTTGCCACCCACACTCCAAAGACATACAAGTTTGTGGGTTAATTGGCTTCAGTAAATTGTAAAACTGTCCCTAGTGTGTAGGATAGTGCGAGCGTATATGGGGCAATCACTGGTCGACATGGACTCAGTGGGCTGAAGGCCCTGTTTCCACGCTGCATCTCTAAAAGTCTAAAGAAAATAGTAATGGCCAAGGTGACAGGCACCCTTGAAGACACTTCCCATTTTCCTGATGCAAGAAGATGGACTGGATGTAAGGTAGTGATGAGCCTGTGACGGACTGTGATGGTCGAGGGCTGGGTATGGATGGACTGGATGTAAGGTAGTGATGAGCCTGTGACGGACTGTGATGGTCGAGGGCTGGGTATGGATGGACTGGATGAGCCAGTGATGGACTGTGATGGTCGAGGGCTGGGTATGGATGGACAGGATGGACAGGATGAGCCAGTGACGGACTGTGATGGTCGAGGGATGGGTATGGATGGACTGGATGGACAGGATGAGCTTGTGACGGACTGTGATGGTCGAAGGATGGGTATGGATGGACTGGATGGACAGGATGAGCTTGTGACGGACTGTGATGGTCGAGGGCTGGGTATGGATGGACTGGATGAGCCAGTGACGGACTGTGATGGTTGAGGGCTGGGTATGGATGGACTGGATGGACAGGATGAGCCAGTGACGGACTGTGATGGTCGAGGGCTGGGTAGCGGCCACACCAAGCTGAGATGCAACCCGTCAGGAAATTCTCGACAGCGCATCTGCCACAGTTTGAGAACCTTCATGGACATGCCAAATCTTCTCGGACACCCAAGGAAGTAAAGACACTGATGGGCTTTCTTGTTCGCCGAGTCAGTGTGAATGGACCAGGTGAGATCGGCCGGTGATGTTGAAGCTTGGGAACTTGAAACGGTTGAACATTTGTACCGGAACTTTGTTGATGAGGACAAGTTGTGTTCTTGGGTCAACCACCAGCTCTTCCATCCTTGCCGATCTTAAGGCCTAGGCTGTTGCCCTGACTCGATGGCACGAGGTTCCCGATCTCTTTCCTGCACTCCGCCTCGTCGTCATGAATGGCTCCATCCCTGTGAAATGTCGATTCGAAGCAGCAGACCATGCAGTGCGAGCACACGGGGGAAGACAAGGGAGGAGTGGACCACCTCACAAAATGTCCACCCGCTGACCCATCCCTGGAAGAGCCTGTGGTCGCCACACTGCTATCCGCCGTGCCCCATCTCAGAACCCAGGGGACCGCAGTGGAAGCGAGCCATGCTGAGAAACTGCCCGAGGTAAGAAGGACTTCACAACCCAGCCCTCCACTTGGTGCCCAGAAGATAGAGGCACACAACGTGGAAACAGACCCTTCAGACCAACTTGCCCACCAACTTGGGCTGGATGGAGTGGATGTGGACAGGATGTTTCCACCAGTGGGGGAGCCCAGGACCAGAGGCCATAGCCTCAGAATTAAAGAAAGTTTCTTTGTGAAGAGAGGTGAGGAGGAACTTCTTTAGTCAGAGGATGGTGCACCAGATTGATTCCTGGGATGGCGGGACTTTCACATGAAGAAAGACTGGATAGACTCGACTTGTACTCGCTGGAATTTAGAAGATTGAGGGGGGATCTTATAGAAACGTACAAAATTCTTAAGGGGTTGGACAGGCTAGATGCAGGAAGATTGTTCCCGATGTTGGGGAAGTCCAAAACAAGGGGTCACAGTTTAAGGATAAGGGGGAAGCCTTTTAGGACCGAGATCAGAAGGGTTTTTTTCACACAGAGAGTGGTGAATCTGTGGAATTCTCTGCCACAGAAGGTAGTTGAGGCCAGTTCATTGGCTATATTTAAGAGGGAGTTAGATGTGGCCCTTGTGGCTAAAGGGATCAGGGGGTATGGAGAGAAGGCAGGTACAGGATACTGAGTTGGATGATCAGCCATGATCATATTGAATGGTGGTGCAGGCTCGAAGGGCCGAATGGCCTACTCCTGCACCTATTTTCTATGTTTCTATGTCTATGGTGAATCTGTGGAATTCATTGCCATAGACAGCTGAGGAAGCCAAGTCAATGGATATTTTTAAGGCAGAGATAGATATCCCAATCAGGGATAGATTGACAGATTCTTGATTCGTACGGGTGTCAGGGTTTGTGGGGAGAAGGCAGGAGAATGGGGTAAGGTAGACAATAGACAATAGGTGCAGGAGTAGCCAGCACCGCCATTCAATGTGATCATGGCTGATCATCCACAATCAGTACCCCGTTCCTGCCCTCTCCCCATATCCCCTGACTCCGCTATCATTAAGAGCTCTATATAACTCATATCTAGATCAGCCACGATTGAATGGCAGAGTCAACTTGATGGGCCGAATGGCCTAATTCTACTCCTGTCACCTATGAACCTATGAACAAAGCAGAACAACCGACCTGGACCCAATAACAACCGTGCAGTACCATGGAGAGCTCCACTCTAGACCTCCGAGTTCACAAAGGCAATTTCAGTCACATTTAAAAAAAATGTTAAGTTGAGGCCAAGCTTTAAATGGAGTTTTGATCCAAGTAATAGGTAACGGTTTTTGGGGGAAATGGTTTGAGAAATAAAAAGGGGGTTGGATAGTTTTGGGCTAGAGAAGATGTATAAAAGGATATTAAATGCAAGTCCTGTGTAGGAAGGAACTGCAGATGCTGGTTTTAACCAAGGATAGACACAAAAAGCTGGAGTAACTCAACGGGTCAGCCAGCATCTATGGAGAGAAGGAATGGGTGACTTTTCGGGTAGAGACCATTCTTCAGACCTGAAACATCACCCATTCCTTCTCTCTAGAGAAGTCTGAAGAAGGGTCCCGACCTGAAACGTCACCCACTCCTTTTCTCCGGAAATGTTGCCTGACCCGCTGAGTTACTCCAGCTTTAAGTGCAAGTCCTGGGTCAGCTATGCCTGACTGGTAGTATGCGTGCACTCTTCAGCGAATGTGTTAATGACTGAGGTTGTTGTACCCTTCGCTCAGTCCGCCTTAACCAACCTGATCTCCCAGTGGCTGAGCACTTCAACTCCCACTCCCAGTCTGACCTTTCTGTCATGGGCCTCCTCCAGTGCCATAGTGAGGCCCACCGGAAATTGGAGGAACTGAACCTCATATTTCGCTTGGGCAGCTTGCAGCCCAGCGGTATGAACATTGACTTCTCCAACTTTAGATAGTTCCTCTGTCCCTCTCTTCCCCCACCCTCCCTCCCCTTCCCAGTTCTCCCTCTAACTTCCTGTCTCCCCCTATATCCTTCCTTTGTCCCGCCCCCCTGACATCAGTCTAAAGAAGGGTCTCGACCTGAAACGTCACCCATTCCTTCTCTCCTGAGATGCTGCCTGACCTGCTGAGTTACTCCAGCATTTTGTGAATAAATACCTTCGAAGTTGTTGTACCGGTCAATGACTGCTTTGCAAAGAGTAAAGACCACAGAGCAGAGTGTCCAGCCTAGAATGAGAGCAAGGTTTTGAGTCTGAGGAAGGGTCTCAACCCCATTCCTTCCCTCCAGAGATGCTGCCTGTCCCGCTGAGTTACTCCGGCTTTTTGTGCCCATCTGCAATGTTTGTAAGTTTCCTGCTGATGGTTAAAAATTGCACCTCAGGTGTTAAGTGCGCAGTTCGGTGGGAGGGTTGAAGTGTTGAATGGTCGCTTTATTAATCGTTGCATGGTGAACAAACTACTTCAGAATGAAAGTCATTACGTGAAGCACACTGAGCATTTATATATAATGAGGTTCTTTCTGAATACATTATTTTTACTATCTTCAATTGATATTACCGATGATGAATCTCCTTCCATTGCCATTATGTTTGTAATTTTGAATTCTGAAGTTTGCTAGTTACATAAATAATGCAACATGGTCTGTGGCCCATTACTCTGTAGCCGAAAACAGCAAGCGAATTCAAGCCTGTTATAACCTACCGCTGGGCAGCACTTCCCAGCTACAGATAAACTATCAAGACCTCAGTATTAGGCAAGCTCATCAGTTCAGTCTAGTTTATTGTCATGTGCACCGAGGTACAGTGAAAAGCTTTTGTTGCGTGCCAACCAGTCATCGGAAAGACAATACAAGCTTACAATCGAGCCGTTTACAGTGTACAGATACATGATAAGGGAATAGCGTTTAGTGCAAGGTAAAGCCAGCAAGGTCCGATCAAAGATAGACTGAGGGTCACCTATGAGGTAGATAGTAGTTCAGCACTGCTCTCTGGTTGTGGTAGGATGGTTCAGTTGCCTGATATCAGCTGGGAAGAAACTGTCCCTGAATCTGGAGGTGTGCGTTTTCACACTTCTATACCTTTTGTCCGAAGGGAGAGGGGAGGAGGGAGTGGCCCAGGGTGCGACTCGTCCTTGATTATGCTGCTGGCCTTGCCGAGGCAGCGTGAGGCGTAAATGAAGTCAATGGAAGTGAGGTTGGTTTGTGTGATGGTCTGGGCTGCGTCCACAATTCGCTGCAATCTCTTGCGGTCTTGGATGGCGCTGTTCCCAAACCAAGCAGTGATGCATTCTGATAAAATGCTTTCTACAGCGCATCTGTAGAAGTTGGTGAGAGTTGTTGGGGACATTACCAAACGTCCTAAGCCTTCTAAGGCTCGTCAAGTTGAGTATTGTTCTGCACACAGGTACTGTGAGACGCAAGTACGATGAACATGGTTCAATGGGATTTCACTGGTACTTTATTAACTTAGAAAACAGGTGCAGGAGGAGGCCATTCGGCCCTTCGAGCCAGCACCGCTTATTGCGCCAGCACTATTTATTGTCACATGTACCTAGATCCAGTGAAATTCCATTATTGCATACCGCGCAGTGCAATAATTTTGGAATAGCAGACTGCACCGAGACAATAGACAATAGACTATAGACAATAGGTGCAGGAGTAGGCCATTCAGCCCTTCGAGCCAGCACCGCCATTCAATGCGATCATGGCAATACACAAAAGGCGGCTCGTTTCTGGCGCCATTTTGTATGATCCAAGTCCAAAGTTGTGAAAAATGTAGAGTCTTAACTTGACCATAAAGGCGTGACGTTGGGCCAGAGGTGCAGTGGTCGGGCTGGCCAGATGTTGTCGGTGTCCTCCACCGCTGCTCTGCTGGGTGAAGGCCGTGTCCGATCGGCATGCTCGGAGTCACGGTGCACCGCCTCATCTGTTCTAGTTCCAGGCTGAGTATTTGGTCCGAGGCCTGGTTTGGGAACAGCTCCACCCAAGAACGAAAGAAATTGCAGCGAATTGCGGACGCAGCCCAGACCATCACACAAACCGACCTCCCTACCATTGACTCCATTTACACCTCACGCTGCCTCGGCAAGGCCAGCAGCATAATCAAGGACGAGTCGCACCCTGGCCACTCCCTCTTCTCCCCTCTCCCATCAGGCAAAAGGTATAGAAGTGTGAAAACGTACACCTCCAGATTCAGGGACAGTTTCTTCCCAGCTGTCATCAGGCAACTGAACCATCCTATCACAACCAGAGAGAAGTCCTGAACTACTATCTACCTCATTGGTGACCCTCGGACTATCTTTGATCGGACTCTACTGGCGTTTCCTAGCACTAAACGTTATTTCCTTATTATGTTCCTGTGACTGTAAATGGCTCGATTGTAACCATATATTGTCTGTCAGCTTTTCACTGTACCTTAGTGCACGTGACAATAAATTAAACTGAACATAACTCTAACCTACACACATTCGGGATAATTTCACAATTTTTATTAAAGCAATTTAACCAACAAATCTGTACGTCTTTGGAGTGTGGGAGGAAACCGGAGCACCTGGAGAAAACCCACACGGTCACAGTGGGAATGTACAAACTCTGTACAGACAGCACTCGTAATCCGGATTGAACCCGGGTGTCTGGCGCTGTAAGGCAGCAACTCTACCGCTGCGCCACTGTGCCGCCCCCATGCATTTCCTATGTTGTAGACAATAGACAATAGACAATAGGTGCAGGAGGAGGCCATTCTGCCCTTCGAGCCAGCACCGCCATTCAATGTGATCATGGCTGATCATTCTCAATCAGTACCCCGTTCCTGCCTTCTCCCCATACCCCCTGACTCCACTATCCTTATGATTGCACTTCAGAAGCAGTCACGTGGCTGAATATGTTGACGATATCTTGAGATCGTGGGGGGGGGATTGAGGGGCGGAGAGACGGGGCGGAGAGATGGGGCAAGCCCTGGTGTCCTTGCTCGTAGCTGCGTCACAGGCGCAAGAAGACCATACGACCATAAGGCATAGGAACGGATTTAGCCCATTCGGCCCATCAAGTCTGCTCCACCATTCGATCATGCCTGATCTACTTTCCCCTCACGAGCCCATTCTCCCGCCTTCTCCCCGTTGAGATATTGCAAGGACTACTTTGTTGTATCGCAAGGACTACTTTGTTTGCCCGTGTAGTAACATGTATATAAGAGAATGAGGTGATTTGGCGGTCACTCTGGTTCCAGGTGGCCGTGGGATAATCAGCCTGGATTTAAGCTCCAGCTTTCTAACCTTTTAAACACGTGTACTTGTGGTCCGTCCAGAGTCATAACAAAGGTACAACAGATACCGGACCACGAAGTACAACACTCCCCGTAAACTGAGACGATAACACAAAAGCGTTAACTATATATAAATTCTACGTAAAACCTACACACAACTTAGCGAAAACGAAACAAAAGGAAAGAGTTTCATGGCGCACGTGGCAATAAACTGAAAGTGAAAGAAAACGACTGCGCGAAGAGATAAGACATTCGTGCAAAAATACACAATCAGCGCGCAAGTCGATGGTAGTGTAAGAGGTGGTGCCATAGGGTCCCCCTGCCAACACCGAGCCTCTTGGACAATGGCCGTCACTGCAACATCGCCGCCTTCAAACGTCATTCCCAGACACATTCTGAGGCAGAGGAGAGAGGTGAACTTTCCCCACCCCAATTACCCTGGGCTGCCTTCCACACAATGAATTTAAGAAGACCCTGTATTGCGTGCACGTGGGCCAAATGATAACTGACACAAACACTTGCATTGCGCACCATATTTCTAAGAAGCAGGCGCCTTCTTTCTTCACAATGTGAACGGCTCGATTGTGATCATGAATTGCCTTTCCGCGGTCTGGAGAGCACTCAACAAAAGCGTTTCTCTGTACCACGGTACGCCTGACAATAAACCAAACTCAACTCAACTGGACAGTTGTTTTCTCGGCATAAGGTAAACAAGATCATAAGGCCATGTGATAGCAGCAGAGTTGGGCCATTCGGCCCATCAAGTCTACTCTGCCATCCAATCGTGGCTGATCTATCTCTCCCCTCCTAACCCCATTCTCCTGCCTTCTCCCCGTAACCCCTGACACCCACACTAATCAAGAATCTATCTATCTCTGCCTTCAAAATATCCATTGGCGGCCTCCACAGCCTGCTTTGGCAAAATGTGAGCAATTTGTCCACTGGCCAAGTGAGCTCTTGCCATCGAGCCCTTGTACTGCCACCGCTTTCCCCAAGCTTGACCCAGCTTGTCGGTCATTTGCTTAGAATTAAGATGCCATCTTAAGATGTTAAGATAACTCGGATTCAACCCTTCAACTTCTGTGATACGACTTCACGGAGCTACGCTGAGCCATGGTGGGGCCATCCTCTACTGAAGAGAGACACAAACTGCTGGAGAAACTCAGCGGGTCAGGCAGCGTGTCTGGAGGAAAGGAATTGGTGACGTTTCGGGTCGAGACCCTTCTCCAGACTACTGCCAGGTGCACAGATGCTCCTAACCACATGCGACTGAGCCTTTACCTGGATTATCGTTCATGCATACTGTTTCTGTACGTCTGCATCAGGAAGGATATCAGGGCTATAGGCAAGACAGAGCTAAGGCAGGCCTCATTGCTGGCAATGAAGCTCTTGCTTTGCGTTTGCACTTAAAGAAGGAGCCCAGTCTTTGCAGGTGTCTTCGTAAGTTCGTAAGTGATAGGAGCAAAATTAGGCCATTCGGCCCATCAGGTCTACTCCGCCATTCAGTCATGACTGATCCATCTCTCCCTCCTAACCCCATTCTCCTGCCTTCTCCCCATCGCCCCTGACACCCTGTGTGCGTGTCTGTGTGCTGAAATTGATCAGAATGGGGCTACTGGGTCATTCTGAAGAAGCTTGGAGTGAGGCTGGATTCGCTTCTGCAAGAATGCTTAGTGTTGGATCAGACCTGCTCCCACTCTGTACTGTTCTATTTTAGTTTAGATGAGAGACACAGCACGGAAACAGGCCCTTCGGCCCACCAAGTCCACGCCGACCAATGATCACCCCTACACTAGTTCTATCCTACACACCAGGGACAATTTACTGAAGCCAAATAGCCTACAAACCTGCACGTCTTTGGGATGTGGGAGGAAACCAGAGCCCGGAGAAAACCCACAAAGTCACAGGGAGAACGTACAAACTCCGTACGGAAAGCACCCATAGTCAGTGTTGAACCCGGGTTTCTGGCGCTGCAAGGCAGCAACTCTACAGTTGTGCCACTGTGCCGCCCTTAATGTTCTGTTAAACTTTAGACTTTAGAGATGCAGCGTTGAAACAGGCCCTTCAGCCCACCGAGTCTGTGCCGACCGGTGATGACTACCACTATCCTACACTCAAGGGACAACTTACAATTTTACTGAAGCCAATTAACCTACAAACCTGTACGTTTTTGGAATGTGGGATCACCCGGATAAAACCCAGACAGTCACGGGGAGAACGAACAATCTCTGGAATTCTGGAATGAATGATGAGGTCAACATCTCTCAACCATTGAAGCTGAGGCCAACAGTAACAAGCAAAGGGCTGAGATCACTTGGGTTTGGCTGGGAAATTACTTTAGGTTAGTTTAGTTTATTGTCACGTGTACCGAGGTACAGGGAAAAGCTTTTGCTGCGTGCTAACCAGTCAGCAGAAAGACAATACATGGTTACAATGGATCCGTCCACAGTGTACAGATACATGATGAGGGACTAACATTTAGTGCAAGGTAAAGCCAGTAAAGTCCAATCAAGGGTAGTTCTAGGGTCACCAGGGAGGTAGCTAGTAGTTCAGCACTGCTCTCTGCTTGTGGTAGGAGGGTTCAGTTGCCTGATAACAGCTGGGAAGAAACTGCCCCTGAATCTGGAACACTTCTATACCTTTTGCCTGATGGGAGAGGGGAGAAGAGGGAGTGGCCAGGGTGCGACTCGCCCTTGATTACGCTGCTGACCTTGCCGAGGCAGTGTGAGGTGTAGATGGAGTCACTGGAAGGGAGGTTGGTTTGTGTGATGGTCGGGGCTGCGTCCACAATTTCTTGCGGTCTTGGATGGAGCTGTTCCCAAATCAAGCTGTGAAGTCAAGATGTGTTGACCCGGTTGCTCAACACTAAATCCCCTCCCATTCCCACATTGACCTTTCTGTCCTGGGCCTTCTCCATTGTCAGAGTGAGGCCTAGCGCAAATTGGAGGAACAGCATCTCATATTTCCCTTGGGCAACTTACAACCCAGCAGTATGAACATTAACTTCTCTAACTTCAAGTAGCCCTTGCTTTCCCTCTCTCTCCATCCCCTCCCCCTTCCCAGTTCTCCTACCATTCCTACTGTCTCCGACTACATTTTAACTCTGTACCGCCAACTCCCCTGATATCAGTCTGAAGAAGGACTCAACCCGAACCGTCACCCATTCCTTCTCTCCAGAGATGCTGCCTGACCCGCTGAGTTACTCCAGCGTTTTACTTCTACCTTCAAGCTAGTGTTGCCAACTTTCTCACTCCCAAATAAGGAACAAAAGGTGACGCCATCGCCCACGCCCCACGTGACCTCACCCAGCCAGCGGCCACGTGCTCCCGCGCTACCAATGGTGGTTGCCCCGGCCGGGAGGCGGGTTGCTAAGCAACCTCCGTCCGGCGAACACACTAGGCCCCTCTCCCCGAACACACTCTGTTAGCCTACACTGTCCGGGCCTACAGCGGCCCCCGGGCCTACACTGTCCGGGCCTACAACGCCCCCTGGGCCTAACACGGGACAAGGGTGTCCCGTACGGGACAAACCAATTTAGCCTAATATAAGGGATGTCCCGGCTAATACGGGACAGTTGGCAACCCGACTTCAAGCTGATAAAAGATAGACATCATTGCAGGCTCCTGTTGATTGTAGTTTACATGACTTGTTTTTGTGCCTCTCCTAGAAGGACTCTGTTGAAAAATATGGTAGGCATAAATCAGCTCAATAACCTTTACTTAACCTGACTACACTGTACAAACAGATCATGTTCTCTTGAGGCATAAATGAGGCATTCTTTACCAGCTTTCCAACAACGTGTAGTGAATGTGCAATGGAGTGGTGCTGGAAAGGTAATGGGACGAATAACCAGCCACATTTCTATGCAAACAATCCTGAGTAAACGTACTTTCCTAATGATTAATCCAGATGTAAATTAAGATGATGAACAAACAAGGATAGGATGCAAAAGAGGTGGAGGAATAGCATTGCTGATCAGGGAGAATGTCACAGCTGCAATTAGATACTGTAGTATGCTTTGAGCTAATCAGTCCTGAACCGAAACACAACCTCCTCTCCGGAGATGCTGCCTGGCCCGCTGAGTTACTCCAGCACATTGTGTGATTTTGTATAAACCAGCATCCGCAGTTCCGTGTTTCTGCGCTTGTCGCTGGGCAAAGTACGGGGCGGGAAATTCTGCTTCCATAAGTACACAAGTGATAGGAACAGAATGAGGCCGTTTGGCCCATCAGGTCGACTCATGGCTGATCTATCTCTCCCTCCTCACCCCATTCCCCTGCCTTCTCCCCATAAACCCAGACACCCGCACTAATCAGGAATCTATCTATCTCTGCCTTCAAAATATCCACTGACTTGGCCTCCACAACCTTCTGTGGCAATGAATTCCACAGATTCACCACCCTCTGGCTAAAAAAAATCCTCCTCATCTCCTTCCAAAAGGAAGGTCCTTTAATTCTAAGGCTGTGCCCTCTGGTCCTAGACTCTCCCACCAGTGGAAACATCCTCTCTACATCCACACTATCCAGGCCTTTCAATATTCGGCAAGTTTCAATGAGGTCCTCCCTCATCCTTCTAACCTCCAGCGAGTGCAGGCCCAGTGCCGTCAAAAGTTTATCGGCTCTCTGCGATTGTTGGTCATGGCAGGCCCTGACAAGCTACTGCTCCCCAGATCTGGGATATCTAGCGGTGAAATGCTGTCTCTACAATCTACCATGGGATTCACTTTGGCCATCCTGATAGTAGTTTATCTCCCACCCCATGCTGATGCTAAGCTTGCATTGGATGTACTATACACCAACATCAATAGCCTTCACCCAAATTACCCTAAGGCCTTGATCCTCATAGCTATGACCGCATCCAGGCCTACCTCAAGAGTGTCATAGAGTCATACAGCATTAGAACAGGCCCTTCGACCCAACTTGCCCACGCTGACCAACATGCCCCATCTACACCAGTCCTACATGCCAGCATTTGGCCCTTAGCCCTCTAAATCTGTACCCCTATGTACCTGTCTAAATGTTTCTAGCCCCTGCCTCATCCACCTCCTCTGGCAGCTCGTTCCGTACACCCATCACCCTTTGCGTTATTAAGGTTACCCCTCAGGTTTCCATTAAATCTTCCCCCCCTCCAACCCCCCCCCCACCTCACCTAGTGTGCTAGTGAAATACTATCAGCACATTTCCTGACCAAGCAGAGGCCCAAGCACCCGCCATCACTGCTAAACAATCGACAAAGCCACCTACTGCGCCATTTTGGAAATGATGGCCCTCAGTCTGTGCAACTGCTCCATGTTTATAAGCAGCTACTATGAGTGGGAGGATCCGGTACAGAAAGTCGCACAGCGGGGGTCTGAGGAAACGGGTGAGGTTCTTTGTGACTAATTTGAGTCAGTGGACCGATCCACATTCAAGGGCACAGTGGCCAATCTACATGAGTATACCACAGCTGTCACACACTTCGATTAGCAAGTGTGAAGAGGAGTTCATGTCAAAGAAGACAATGCGAGTCACGGAGAGTCAAAGAATCATAGAGTGATACAGTGTGGAAACAGGCCCTTCTGCCCAACTTGCCCACACTGGCCAACATGTCCCAGCTACACTAGTCCCACCTGCCTGCGTTTGGTCCATATCCCTCCAAACTTGTCCTATCCATGTACCTAACTGTTTCTTAAACGTTGGGATAGTCCCTGTCTCAACTACCTCCCCTGGCAGCTTGTTCCATACACCCACCACCCTTTGTGTGAAAAAGTTACCCCTCAGATTCCTATTAAATCTTTTCCTCTTCACCGTGAACCTATGTCCTCTGGTCCTCGATTCCCCTACTCTGGGTAAGAGATTCGGTACATCTACCCGATCTAATCCTCTCATGATTTTATACACCTCTATAAGATCTCCCCTGCGCTCCAAGGAATAGAGACCTAGCCTACTCAATCTCTCCCTATAGCTCACACTCTCTAGTCCTGGCAACATCCTCGTAAATCTTCTCTGAACCCTTTCAAGCTTGACAATATATTTTCTGTAACATGGTTCCCAGAACCTAACCGGAAACCATAGATGAACCGCGAGATCCACTCCCAGGTTTGGTTTAGTTTAGATCCAGCGCAGAAAATGGCCCTTCGGCCCACCGGGTCCGCACCGACCAGCGATCCCCGCACACTAACACTATCCTTACACACACTCGGGATAATTTACGCTTATACCAAGCCAATCAACCTACAAACCTGTACATCTGTACCTGTATATATATATATATATATATATATATATATATATATATATATATATATATCAATGAGCCAAAACATTATGATGACTGACAGGTGAAGTGAATAACATTGGTTATCTTGTTACAATGGCACCTGTCAAGGGGTGGGATATATTAGGCAGCAAGTGAACAGTCAGTCCTTGAAGTTGACGTGTTGGATGCAGGAGAAATGGGCAGGAGTAAAGACCTGAGCGACTTTGACAAGGGCCAAATTGTTATGGCCAGATGACTGGGGCAGAGGATCTCTGAAACGGCAAGGCTTGTGGGGTGCTCCCGGTCAGCAGTGGTGAGTACCTACCAACAGTGGTCCGAGGAGGGACAAACCACAAACCGGCGACAGACAGGGTGTTGGGCGCCCAAGGCTCATCGATGAGCGAGGGCAACGAAGGCTATCCCGTCTGGTCCGAACCGACTGTGGGAAGACGACAAGCCGGTGGAGGGAGTGTGATGCTCTGGGCAACGTTCTGCTGGGAAACCCTGGGTCCGGCCATTCATGTGGACGTCAATTTGACACGTGTCACCTACCTAAACATCGTTGCACCCCTTCATGGCAATGGTATTCCCTGATGGCAGTGGCCTCTTTCAGCAAGATAATGCGCCCTGCCACACTACACACAATGTTCGGGAATGGTTTGAGGAACATGATGAATTCTCCAGATCTCAATCCGATTGAGCATCTGTGGGATGTGCTGGATCGACAAGTCCGATCCACGGCTGCTCCACCTCGCGACTTACAGGACTTGAAGGATCTGCTGCTAATGCTTTGGTGCCAGATATCACAGGACACCTTCAGGGGTCTTCTAGAGTCCATGCCTCGGCGGGTCAGCACTGTTTTGGCTGCACACGGAGGACCAACAGCATATTAGGCAGGTGGTCATAATGTTCTGGCTGATCGGTGTATATATATATATAATGTTTGTGTGCGTTCGCCTGTAATTAGGGAAATAATTGTTCCACTCATGGATAAAGGTGGGAATTAATGTGGAGCTAGCGAGACCAGGTGGGATGCTTAATACGTACTTTGCAGCATTCATCACCAAGGAGAAGGTTGTGGATGGTGATGTGATCCAGGGAGGCTGGGTGAATATTCTACGGCATGCTGCTGGGAAGGAGGGGGAGGGTTGTTGAGTGCATTGAGGAACATTAAGATGGATAAGTCCCAGACTACTGAAGGAGGACTGGACAAGCTTATAAAAGGTATTTATTCACAAAATGCTGGAGTAACTCAGCAGGTCAGGCAGCATCTCGGGAGAGAGGGAATGGGTGACGTTTCGGGTCGAGACCCTTCTTCAGTCTGAAGAAGGGCCTCGACCCGAAACGTCACCCATTCCTTCTCTCCCGAGATGCTGCCTGACCTGCTGAGTTACTCCAGCATTTTGTGAATAAATACCTTCGATTTGTACCAGCATCTGCAGTTATCTTCTTATAAGCTTATAAAAGGACTGGACAAACTAGGTGCAGGAAAAATGTTCCCAATGTTGGGAGAGTCCAGAACCAGGGGCCACACAGTCCAAGAATAAAGGGGAGGCCATTTAAAACTGAGATGAGAAAAAAAAACGTTTTCACCCAGAGAGTTGTGAATTTGTGGAATTCTCTGCCACAGAGGGCAGTGGAGGCCAATTCACTGGATGAATATAAAAGAGAGATAGATAGAGGTCTCGGGGCTAGCGGAATCAAGGGATATGGGGAGAAGGCAGGCACGGGTTACTGATTGTGGATGATCAGCCATGATCACCATGAATGGCGGTGCTGGCTCGAAGGGCCAATTGGCCTCCTCCTGCACCTATTTTCCATGTTTCTAAGAGGCAAATGAGGAGATTGTAGACACAAGGAACTGCAGATGCTGGTTTACAAAACAAAAAGATACAAAGTGCTGGATTGACTCAGCAGGTCAGACAGCATCTCTGGAGAACATGAAAAGGTGAAGAAGGGTCTCGACCCGAAATGTCACCCATTCCTTCTCTCCCGAGATGCTGCCTGACCCGCTGAGTTACTCCAGCATTTTGTGAATAAATGAAAAGGTAACATGTTGGCTTGGGACTCTTCTTCAAATGAGGGAGATTGTTGGGGCCTTGACAGAGATCTTTGTAAACTCCTTAGTTGCAGCCAATGTCCCAGAAGACTGGAGAATAATCAATGTTGTTCCTTTGTTTAAGAAGGATAACAGGATAAGACAGGAGTCTGAAGTAAGGTCCCGACCCGAAATGTCACCCATCCTTTTTCTCCAGAGATGCTGCTTGACCCGCTGAGTTTCTCCAGTACTCCAGTGTGGCACGGTGGCGCAGCGGTAGAGTTGCTGCCTTAAAGAGCCAGAGACCCCGTTTTGATCCTGACTACGGGTGCTGTCTGTACGTAGTTTGTACGTTCTCCCCGTGACGACGTAGGTTTTCCCCGGGGTGCACCGGTTTCCTCCCACACTCCATAAACATACATGTTTGTAGGTTAGTTGGCTTTGGTAAAGATTGTAAATTGTGTCTAGTGTGTAGGATAGTGCTACTGTGCGGGGTTCACTGGTCAATAGACAATAGACAATAGGTGCAGGAGGAGGCCATTCGGCCCTTCGAGCCAGCACCGCCATTCAATGTGATCATGGCTGATCATTCTCAATCAGTACCCCGTTCCTGCCTTCTCCCCATACCCCCTGACTCCGCTATCCTTAAGAGCTCTATCTAGCTCTCTCTTGAATGCATTCAGAGCCATGATCACATTGAATGGCGGTGCTGGCTCGAAGGGTTGAATGGCCTCCTCCTGCACCTATTGTCTATTGACTGTCGTGGCAACGACATTTTGTTCCGATTTATTTTGAATGACAATAAATGCTTCAGTTCAATTCAATTCAATTCAATGCGGCAGTGGGGTTTTTTTTAAAGGAGATTTTCAAGGTAGGTTTTCACAGAGAGAGTCGAGGTGCCAAGGAAATGGTTGTGGTGTCCAGGAGGCATTGAGACAGGCACTTGAACAGGTAGGTATTGAGATATATAGGCCAAGTTCAAGCAAATGGAATTAGTTTAGATTGGTTGAGACAGATGAGCCGTAGGACTGAAGAAAGGTCTCGACTGAAACGTCACCCATTCCTTCTCTCCAGAGATGCTGCCTGTCCTGCTGAGTTACTCCAGCATTTTTGTGTCTTATCTTCGAACCTTTACTTGCACTGTATCATCCTGATGCAGGGCTTCAACCAAGAATGTTAACCCACAAGTGCTGTTTGACCTGTGAAGTTCCACCAGCCCACTGTTTGTTGCTCCAGATTCCACCGTCTGCAACCTCTTGTGTCTCCCGTACCATTCTTTAGATGTTAGAGATACGACGTGGAAACAAGCCCTGTGACCCGCCGAGTTCCCCTCGACCAGCGATCGCCTCGTACACTAGCACCATCCTACACACTAGGGGCAGTTTAACAATTTTACCGAAGGCAATCGACTTACAAACCTGCACGTCTTTGGAATGTGGAAGGAAACCGGAGCACCCGGAGAAAACCCACGCGGTCACGGGGAAAACGTACAAGCTCCATACAGACAGCATCCGCAGTCAGGGTTCAACCTGGGTTGTCTGGCGCTGTAAGGCAGCAACTCTGCTACTGTGCCACCGTGCTGTTCCAAAAGGTTCCGAGTTTCATGTTCTAAATGTGCCACCCTGTTCCAAGTGAGATTATGTTTAAATGAGATGATGTGATCACCATAAATGGCAGCAGAAAATGTGATTGAGAGGTCAAAATGTAACTGTGAAATCAATTAGAAAACTGCAGAGAGTTTACAGATTGAAGTGATCAGGTAATTGCTCCTTGGAGTAATATCCAAGCTCATCTCCAGAGCTCTTGCATCTAATACGTTGCAGAGCATGGGTGAACAGGGTATCGTGTTTTATTTCAGTCCGTGTTACTCTTCCCCTGACGCTCGCACTAATCAAGAATCTATCTATCTCTGCCTTACAAACTTTGACTTGGCCTCGGCAGCCTTCTGGGGAGGCCGAGGGGTCTCTTCGGGGGGTTATGGGGAGAAGGCAGGAGAATGGGGGTTGCGAAGGAGAGATAGGTCAGCCATGGTTGAATGGCGGAGTGGGCCTGATGGTCCGAATGTCCTAATTCTGCTCCGAGAACTTATGAGCTTAATGACAGGGGAGATGGTGAGAAGCTCTTCCTCTGAGCAGAGCTGCCGTTGACCAGACGGCAAAGGTAAAGGTAAGGGGGAGGAGTTACAAAGAGGATTAAGGAAGATATTGTTCATCCAGGGAGTGGTTGAAACACAGAATGCACTGCCTGATTTGAAGCGAGTGCGAGGGGTGGGGGGGGGGGGGGGGGGGTTTGGGGGTTGTGGGTGTAATCCCACAACATGTAAGAAGTATTTAGTTGGGCACTTGAAACACCGTGGCATAGCATGGCATGAACCAAGTGCTTATGAAGCGGGTTGACACGGGCACCTTATGGCTAGCACAAACACGGTGGACTGAAGGACATGTTTCCTCACGACGATGTTGCTCCTCATTCTTTCCTCCCTGTTTCCAAAAAAAAAGCATCTAAATTAGATTCAGAAAAGGTGCCCAGTTATGCAGTTATCTCTCTCCTACTTAAAGCCATGGATGTTAGAAACTAGGATGTCTATTATTCATGTAAGCAATAATTAGCAATTATCTTTTCTAATTAAATCTGAATGAGAACTCGCTTGCTTTAAAATGATGTCGTCATTCTCGTTTCAAAACTGAGCTAATACTAATGTCACGTGTCTGCTCCTTCCTCTCGTATCCCAATTTCTTGTGTCTGACTTAAATTATTAACATTTTTGCAATACACTTTCGGAAATTTCAAGATGTCAGCTACAATAATTAAATAAATTCACTCCCTGCCCATCTGTTTTTCTTTTAAACAGTCATATATATATATATATATATATATATATATACATCTGCCTGTGTACTTCTCCTCTTTTCAATATTATTTGGAGTTGTTTGACAGAAAACATCGATGGCAGATGTAAATAATTGAAAATACAATTGGAGTTATGGATCTAAATACATGGGTGGTGCAGCGGTAGAGTTGCTGCCTTACAGCACCAGAGACCCGGGTTCCATCCTGACCACTGGTAGTTGTCTGCTTGGAGTTTGAACGCTCACCCCGTGACCCGCGTGGGTTTTCTCCGGGTGCTCCGGTTTCCTCTCACACTCCAAAGACGTGCAGGCTTGTAGGTTAATGGGCTTGGGCAAAATTGTAAAGTTATCCCTAGTCTGTGCAGGATAGTGTTAGTGTGTGGGGGATCGTTGGTCGGCGCGGACTCGGGTGGGCCGAGGGGCTTGTTTCCGCGCGGTACCTCTAAACTAAAGTAAAAAGACATATGATACTTGATTAGCATCAACGCATTGGGACGATTCATGGGACGCTGTGAAGTAACCTGATAATTTATGGATCTGCAGCAGAAAATAAACTAGTGGCTAAAAACCTGAGTAACGTCCCTCAGGGAGAGGGAAATGCCATCTTTGCATACTCTATGAGTGTGTACAGCATTTGCACTGCATGGATGGTGGCTCACTTTTATTGCTCTCAGTCCGAACAACATTGAACAACAAATGCTGCCTTGTCCGTGTCGACTACGTTGAGAATGACACCGGCACACAATGGGGAATTAAGCACACTGCATGCGTTCTGACTGCAATCCAAAATCAGCTTGCAAGAGGCAGGAACATCAAGGCAGGCTTTTGGGCAAAAGCTGTGGTTTTTAAAAGCAGAACCACTGTTGAAGAAATGTGATATAATTCAACGATCTTCTAATTTTTTTTAAACTATTCTTTAAATTTTTTATTGTATACCACCGGGGGATAAGAGGACACAATAGAAGGTCGGACAAAATGCTGGGCGATTTGTGGGAGACCGCGGCCAAATAGAATAGCTCCAGCATAATGCACACTCTCTAAAAATAGGTCACTCAGCACTGCGTGCTCCAGCTTCAGAGAAGTGTGATATCTTCCTAGTGCTCTGCTTTGTCCCTTAAAGCAAGCTCTGAGAACGAGTTTCAATCAGATGTGTTGCCCTTTCCTCAAATGTAATACCTTTACAAGAAGCAACATCTTACACGTCGACACGGTGGCGCAGCGGTAGGGTTGCTGCCTTGCAGCGCTTGCAGCGCCGGAGAGCCGGGATCGATCCTTACTACAGGTGCTGTCTGTACGGAGTTTGTACGTTCTCCCAATGACCTGCGTGGGTTTTCTCCGCTTTCCTCCCGCACTCCAAAGACGCGCATGTTTGCAGGTTAATTGGCTTGGATAAGATGTAAAATTGTCCCTAGTGTGTGTAATGTTGTGTTAATGTGCGGGGATCGCTGGTCGGTGTGGACTCGGTGGGCCAAAGGGCCTGTTTCCCTGCTGTATCTCTAAACAAAAAGCTGATTAGGGGAACATTTCTAATCCGGTCTGAGACTGGGTTGCAGAGAGGTGGGTTAAGATTTTCTGGCGGGAGGAAACCACTTTTGTGGCACGGTGGTGCAGCGGTAGAGTTGCTGCCTTACAGCGCCAGAGACCCGGGTTCAATCCTGACCACGGATGCTATCTGTACGGAGTTTGTACGTTCTTCCCGTGACTTGCGTGGGTTCTCTCCGGGGTTTCTCCAGTTTCCTCCCGCACTCCAAAGATGTACATGTTTGTAGGTTAACTGGTTTGGTGTAATTGTAAATTGTCCCTTTCGTGTGTAGGATAGTGTTAGTGTGCGGGGATCGCTGGTCGGCGCGGACTCGGTGGGTCAAAGGGCCTGTTTCCGCGCTGTATCTCTAAACTAAACCAAACTGAACTTTGGGCCAGACTTTGGTAAATGCTGGAGTCATTTAGAGTGTTCCCAGGAGAAAAGGAATAGGTTTGACTTTGCAGGTCGGAACCCTTTTCAGACTCTGTCTCAGAAACATCACCTATTCCTTTTCTCCAGAAATGCAGCCTGACCCACTGAATTACTCCAGCGTTTTGTGTCTACCTTTGGTGAGTGCACGTAGATTGGATTTAAATGGAAATTGGATCTAAGTGGATTTAGACTCTGTATTAGAGGTACTTCACTTGCCCATTACTCTGGCCTTTCACAGAGCACAGTGACACTGATATTTACTCAGTGGTGCAAATTCTTACTGAAAATAAAAGTACAGTAGGTCTCAGGAACAGGCCCTTCAGCCCACAATGTCCATGCTGATGTTAAACTAATCTCCTCTACTGCACATGATCCATATCCCACCATTCCCTGCATATGCATGTAATAAATAGACCCTTATTTGTTCAGGCCTTTTCTGGTCTCCATTTGGATTGCCCTCCACCCCCGTCACCCCACTACCCCTCCTCTACTTTCAGTCCGAAGAAGGATTCCAATCCGAAACATCACCCATTCCTTCTCTCCAGAGATGCTGCCTGATCCCACTGAGTGACTCCAGCATTTTGTGTCTATCTTCAGTGCAAACCAGCACCTGAAGTTCCTACCAACACAAACAGAAGAAGGGCCTTGGCTCGAAATGTGAACCTATTCCTTCTCTCCAGAGATGCTGCCTGCCCCGCTGTGTTACCCCAGCTTTTAGTGACGAACTTCGGTTATAAACCAGCATCTGCAGTTCCCTCCTACACAAACAGACCCTCGTGTTCAGTTCCCGGGTCAGTCTTTGGACTTCAGAGGTAACTCATCACCTCAAGTCAAGTTTATTTGTCACATACACATACACGATGTGCAGTGAAATGAAAGTGACAACGCCCGCAGATTGTGCAAAAAAAAAAGAATTACAGTTACAGCATATAAATTAAAGTTAATACAGAGAAGACAAAATTTAGTCCCTGGAGTTATAAAAGTTAACAGTCCTGATGGCCTGTGGGAAGAAACTCTGTCTCATCCTCTCCGTTTTCACAGCGTGACAGCGGAGGCGTTTGTCTCACCGTGGCAGCTGGAACAGTCCGTTGCTGCGGTGGTAGGGGTCCCCCATAATGTTGCTGGCTCTCGATCTGCACCTCCTGATGTATAGGTCCTGCAGGGGGGCAAGTGTGGTTCCCATGGTGTGTTCTGCTGAACGCACTACTCTCTGCAGGGCCTTCCTGTCCTGGGCAGAGCTGTTCCCAAACCAGACTGTGATGTTGCCGGATAGGATGCTCTCTACAGCCCCAGAGTAGAAGCATTGAAGGATCCTCAGAGACACTCTGAATTTCCTCAGCTGTCTAAGGTGGTAAAGGTGCTGCTTTGCCTTACCCACCGGTGCGGCAATGTGCGTTGCCCATGTCAGATCCTCTTTGATCTGGACACCCAGGTATTTAAAACTGCTCACCCTATCCACAGTAGACCCATTTATCTCCAGTGGCGTGTACGTCCTTAGATGTTGAGTCCTTCTAAAGTCCACAATCAGCTCCTTAGTTTTGCACCTGCAGTGTGCTGATGGGCTTTCATGGCACAAGATGTGTGGAAGGCAAGCTTTATTACGTTGAAGGTAAACACAAACAGAACTTTGATGGTGGGGGGTGCATTATGCAACTCCACGGTCAGGATGGGTCTCGAGGTCAGAGTGGGACCTGGGTCTCTGGCACTGTGAGGCAGCAACCTCCAACAGCCACACCACTGTGCCACACCTTTACAATGTGGGTGAACAGTTTACAGAGATGGTGAAAACAGATACAATCGCAATGTTTGAGAGGCGTTTAGGCAGCCATTTGAACAGGCAATACATTAAAGAATACAGACGTAATGGGGACAAATGGTACAGGGAGGCACAACGGTCAGCATGGATGTGATGGGCCAAATGGCCTGTATTTTGCTGCGTGGCTCAATGACACTTGATAGACAACCACTTTGGTGTACTCGAGCAGGTTAGATTTGAAATAGAGCATGGATTGAACCTGAGTCCCAGTGTGTAGGAAGGAACTGCAGATGCTGGTTTAAAGCATAGACACAAAATGCTGGAGTAATTCAGCGGGACAGGCAGCATCTCTGGAGAGAAGGCACGGGTGACGTTTCGGGACGGGTCTGAAGAAGGGTCTCGACCTGAAATGTCACGCATTCCTTCTCTCCAGAGATGCTGCCTGTCCCGCCCGCTGAGTTACCATAGAATCCCAGTATTAGGTTCAATTACTGTTCCTTATATAATGTGGTGATGACTAAATGAAAGAGATGAGGCGTTAATCTGCTCTGTAAAGTATGAAGGATTTCGGTGAAACTATGCTCTGCAAAACTAAGATAATTATCCTGCACTGCCTGCCAGTCCCTCTAGCACTAAACCTTCCTTGATAGAACTTGTAACTAGATTCATCCAAATCTCCTTGGAAGGTGTGGGTGTATACCATCTGGGCTTGAGGTTTTAGTCGAATAGGTTTGTGAATTATTTTTCTCCCGGCTGTATTAATGCTTATTAAGCCCATCCAACGTGAAATATCCATTCTGTTGTATTTAGCGTAAAATGACAGTCACAGAGTGAATACAGCGTAGAAACAGGCCCTTTGGCCCGACTTGCCCACGCTGACCAACATGTCATAATAATCATAATCATGATCATACTTTGTTAGCCAAGTATGTTTTGCAACATATACGATGAATCTGTTTTGCCATACAGCCGTACCAATACAAAAGCAACAAAACACACAAAATACATTTTAACATGAACATCCACCACAGAGACTCCTCCACATTCTTCACTGTGATGGAAGGCGAAAAAAAAGTTCAATCTTCTTACCTTTCTTTGTTCTCCCGCGGTCGGGGCGCCCGAGCCTTCCGTTGACGGGGCGATCTTGGCTCCCATAGCCGGCGGTCGGGTTCTCCTCCCCGGGGCGATACCCCATCTACACCAGTCCAACCTGACGCAAATTGGAAGAACAGCACCTCATATTTCGCTTGGGTGAGCAGCTTTAAATACCTGGGAGTCCACATCAAAGAGGATCTGACATGGACAACGCACATTGCCGCACTGGTGGGTAAGGCAAAACAGCGCCTTTACCACCTCGGACAGCTGAGGAAATTCAGAGTGTCTCTGAGGATCCTTCAATGCTTCTACTCTGGGGCTGTAGAGAGCATCCTGTCCAGAAACATCACAGACTGGTTTGGGAACAGCTCTGCCCAGGACAGGAAGGCCCTGCAGAGAGTAGTGCGTTCGGCAGAACACACCATGGGAACTACACTCGCCCCCCTGCAGGACCTATACATCAGGAGGTGTAGATCGAGAGCAAGCAAGATTATGAGGGACCCCTACCACCCCAGTAACGGACTGTTCCAGCTGCTACGGTCAGGCAAACGCCTCCGCTGTCACGCTGTGAAAACGGAGAGGATGAGACGGAGTTTCTTCCCACAGGCCATCAGGACTGTTAACTATTATAACTCCAGGGACTACATTTTTATTTTCTGTATTAACTTTAATTCATATGCTGTAACTGTAATTCTTTTTTTGCACAATCCGCAGGCATTGCCACTTTCATTTCACTGCACATCGTGTATGTGTAGGTGACAAATAAACTTGACTTGACTTGACTTGACTTGACTTGGGCAGCTCGCAACCCAGCAGTATGAATATTGATTTCTCGAACTTCCAGTAATCCTTGCATTCCCTCTCTCTCCGTCCCTCCCCTATCCTGGTTCTCCGCCTAGTTTCGCTGCCCTCCTGATTAAATATCACTGATTGTAATGCCTTGTTGTCACCTTCCCTTCAGCCATGAATGAACCATTCAAAATTTCCTTGAGCATCGTCCCCTTTGATCTGTGTTTTCACACCTTACCCTTCCAAAAACTCCATGTCTCCCTATCCCCTGACTCCGAGTCTGAAGAAGGGCCTCGACCCGAAACGTCACCCATTACTTCTCTCCGGAGATGCTGCCCGTCCCGCTGAGTTACTCCAGCATTTTGTGTCTTTCTGTGATGAGATGTTATTCAGAGCCTGCACCAGTTCTATGCTTGTATGTATAGTTATCATTTATTGGCCCTGTCCTTACTTTAATTATGTTTTTATTCTTTGTCTCTGTGGATCATTTATTTTTTATTTATTGCTTGAAATGTGATTTTGTAAATTCTCTAGGCTGCCTTGATTTTTATCATGTTTCTTTTCGCTCTCGGTTAGTTTACACCAACCTCTCATCTTGATTTCTCTAATTCAATTTTCTCTTTAGTTTTTTTATTGCCCGTAATTAATTAGCTTCCTTTTTGGCTTTCAGACAAATTCATCTGCCTTCAACTCCCATTGCTTTCCCTTTCATACATTTCGTACATTTTTAATCTGGTTATCCAAGGTATTTTCCTTGTATTTATTAATAACTTGGACTCAATAGAGGAGGCAGAATTTAAACCTTGTCATTGATAAACGGGGGTGGAAGGTTCTAGACCATGGGAAGGTAGTGGAGGCCAATTCACTGGATGTTTTCAAGAAAGAGTTAGAGTTAGCTCTTAGGGTTAACAGAATCAAGGGATATGGGGGGAAAAGGAGGAATGGGGTATGGATTTTGGATGATCAGCCATGATCATATTGAATGGCGGTGCTGGCTCGAAGGGCCGAATGGCCTACTCCTACACCCGTTTTCTATGTTTCCATGAAGATATCAGTGGACTAATTGTGAACAGAAAACAGGGCTGCACGGTGGCGCAGTGGTAGAGTTGCTGCTGGCTTTTTTTCAGGTGCTGGTGGGCGTGGACTCGGTGGGCCGAAGGGCCTGTTCCCATGTTGCATCTCTAAAGGCTGACGTCTAAAGCAGCGTTTCTCAACCTTTTTACCCTTGCGGAACCCTTGAAATAATTTTCATGTCTCAGGGAACTCCTACATAAAAATTATTATATGTCTTTATTAACTTGATAAATAACACTTAAACAAATAAAACTGAACCCTCCATGCATACTTCTCCTGGGGGCGCGGCAACCCTCCTCCAACTGACGATCCATGGGCTCATTGGCGGCCGGGGAGTGTCCACCGGGGCCGTGGGCGGATGAGCGGGAACAGGAAAGGGTAGAGGGAGCCACTCACCTTGGCCCCGAGCGGCCATCGCATCAGCCAGAGCGAGCCGTGAACCCGTTGGGTGGAAACCTCTCCTGCAGCGGCAGCTCGGCGGCCACGGCCATCTTGTTTGACCCTCTGCCGCCCTGCTGCACCACGGGAGGAAGGTCAGGCGCGGGGCACGCCGGGACAGGTGCCGGTCCTCCCAGCGGGGGGTGGAGGGGGGGAGCGCATTTATTAAAGTTTCAGCTCAACGGCTCAGCAGCAGCAGCAGCTGGATGGCCCAGCAGCCCCCCACCTCCCCCTCATTGGCCGCCACTCCCGTCACTCTGGCGGGTCCCGCCCCCGGCGGCCGTCGTTGTCCCCCCCTCATTGGCTGCCACTCCTGTCACTCGGGCGGGTCCCATTGTGACGCCGAACGTGGCTGACGGCGAGGGAAAATAGAAAACAGGTTGAAGACTTTATTATAACACCCAAGAAATTTCCAAGAATATGCCGTACGTGTATAATAGAATTACGAATATGGAATTAAACACAAAAATGACTCAAAAATCATTGACATGATTAGCCTATTTATCACTATTTCTCTCGGAACCCCTAGCGACCTCTCGTGGAACCCTAGGGTTCATGGGAACCCTGGTTGAGAAACGCTGGTCTAAAGAAATGTGGGAACGAGCATTCTGTCTGGGGAATGTATTTTGGGACGGACAAACAAGGTGAGGGAATGCGCAACAAAGGGTGGGATACCAAGATGTGTAGAGGAACTGATGGATATTGGAGAGCGTGGCCTGAAGAAGATAAAATTGAAGCAGTAGGGATAATTAGTTTTGTTGGCTGAGTAACAACATTAAAGGGCGGGGCGCTTACGCTGAAACTTTGTAAAATGCTGGCAAGGCCACAGCTAGAGGTCTGTGCACCGTTCTGGTTGGCACGTAGCAGGAGGGATGTGAGAGCACTGGAGAGGTTTCTGTGGATGCTGCCAAGGCTGGTGAACTACAGTTACGAGGAGAGACCGTCTCTCAGAGACTGTCTGTGGCTGCATTGCTGAGAATGAAGGAGTCTAGGGTAGACACAAAATGCCAGAGTAACTCAGCGGGGCAGGCAGCATCTCCGAAGAGAAGGAACGGGTGACGTTTCGGTGCCGAGAACCTTCTTCAGACTCCGAACCTGAAACGTCACCCCATTCCTTCTATCCAGAGATGCTGCCCGTCCCGCTGAGTTACTCCAGCATTTTGTGCCTATCTTCGGTTTAAACCAGCATCTGCAGTTCCTTCCTGCAACAGATGGTTTAGTTTAGTTTAGTTTAGAGATACAGGCCCCTCGGCCCACCGAGTCCGCACTGACCAGCGATCCCCACACACTAACACTATCCTACACACATTCCGGACGTTTTTTTACAATTATACCATGCCAATTAACCCACAAACCTCTACGTGTTTGGATTCTGGCAGGAAACTGGAGCACCCGGAGAAAGCCCAGGCAGATCACGGGGAGAACGTACAAACTCCGCACAGACAGCACCCGTAGTCAGGAGTGTGCTGCCCTACATTCAATGTAAAACCAGAACAAGATAGGAAGGACCAATGCTCTTTGACAGAGAGGTAGAGAACTAGGGAACATAGATTTAAGTTACCTGTAGTAAAATTGACTTCATTCAACCAATATTGAGGATGTGGACTCACAGCTGCTTTACAGCACCAGAGACCCGGGCTCGATCCTGATCTTTGCTGCTGCCTGTGTGGAGTTTGCACGTTCTCCCTGTGATCGCATGGGTCTCCTCCGGTGGCTCCAGTTTGCTCCCACATCCCAAAGTGCGAGTTTCAAGAGAGTATTGAAGGGAGAGTTAAATATATCTCTCAGGGCTAACGGAATCAAGGGATATGGGGCGAAAGCAGGAACAGGGTACTGATTCTGGTTGATCAGCCATGATCATATTGAATGGCGGTGTTGGCACGTAGGGCCGAATGGCCTGCTCCTGTACCTATGTTTCTATGTTTGTAGAATATACTTGCTCTGACTGTGTGGAGACTAGAGTAGAAAGAAGGATAACATAAGACTAGTGTGAACGGGTGATGGGCGGTCAGCATGGGCTCGGTGGGCCGAAGGGCCTGTTTCCGTGCAGTATTTTGAACACACCATTGCACCTTTGAGCTCCTGCATTACCCTCTCTGCTGCACACTGATACTGTGCAGTGAAGAAACTGCCAATCCCTTAACACCCATCGAAAAAGGTCATACTCCAAATCAACGTCAGGCTAGAGGAACGAAGCCGAAAATCTGGAATGTTCTTTCTGCCCGTAAACCCCTGCCTACCAGTATCCAGCCACACCAGCACTTTATTTCATCGTAGATGTGTCTATTTATTATTGTTGGTTATCTGTGGTTTAATTTTCTAAACTAATTGACCTTTTAATTTTATCAAAAAAGTGGATTTAGCTTGATTTCAAATGAATTAGATGTGATTAGCTACACAGCTCCATTTATTTGCTATTAACATTTTAAAAACGCATTTAGAATGTAATCACTTCTAAGTGTCTTTTGATTCACATTTGCCCTTGTATTAAATTCTTGCACTTAAGTTCTTACTGACTAAAGGTTAATGGGAATCATCAGAGACGCAAACCCAGGAGGCTGTGCAGACTCTGGGCTGCTCGTGTTCCTCAATGTCCTTGGGTTGCGATACCCCGTTCTCTGTAGATGCCCCAAAGCTGATTCCCCACTGCACATTTACATTGCCTGTAGCCGGGACTTCTTGCCCTCTCCACTAACACTAGGGTGGCGCTGCGGTAGAGTTGCTGCCTCGCAGTGCAGGAGACCCGGGTTCAATCCTGACTACGGGTGCTGGCTTCATGGAGGATGTTTGTTCTCTCTGTGACCGCATGGTTTTCCATAGGTTCATGTTCACAAGTGATAGGAGCAGAATTAGGCCATTCGGCCCATCGAGTCCGCTCCGCCATTCAACCATATTTCTCCCCCTCAACCCCATTCTCCTGCCTTCTCCCCATAACGCCTGACACCCGTACTAATCAAGAATCTATCTATCTCTGCCTTAAAAATATCCACTGACGTGGCAATGAATTCCACCGATTCACCACCCTCTGACTAAAGAAATTCCTCCTCATCTCCTCCCTAAAGGAACGTCCTTTTATTCTGGTGCTCCGGTTTCCCCCCACATTCCAAAAACGTGCAGGGTTGCAGGTTAATTAGCTCCTGCAAATTGTCTCTGGTCTTTAGACATTAGAAACACGTCGCAGAAACGGGCCCTTCGGCCCACCAAGTCCGAGCCGACCAGCGATCACCCCGTGCACCAACACTATCCTGCATGCGAGGAAAAATGTACAATTTTTACCAAAGCCGATTAACCTACAAACCTAGTGTGTCGGATAGAACTAGTGCACAGGGGGTTGCTGGTCGGCATGGACTCAGTAGGCCGAAGGGCCTGTTTCAACGTTGTTGTTTTTTTAGATTAGAGATACAGCACGGAAACAGGCCCTTTCGTCCCACCGGGTCCGCGCCGCCCAGCGATCCCCGCACACTAACACTATCCTACACACACTAGGGACAATTTTTTACATTTGCCCAGCCAATTAACCGTTAAACCTGTACATCTTTGGAGTGTGGGAGGAAACCGAAGATCTCGGAGAAAACCCACGCAGGTCACGGGGAGAACGTACAAACTCCGCACAGACGGCACAAGTAGTCGGGACCGAACCCGTGTCTCCGGCGCTGCATTCGCTGTAAGGCAGCAACTCTACCGCTGCGCCGCCGTGACCGCCCTTATCTCTAAATTGAACTAAACTACCCTTCCATCCCCTGTCCACTTACTGCCCACTCGTACAGAGTCCTCCAGCTACTTTGTTAATTCGCAACTGCAAGTCCTGTGTATGTGGCTTAGGAAAATTATCACACGTTTGTTAGAGCAGGATATTAAAAAAAGGTAGTTCATTTAAGAGCTGTCCTACCAGTAATTATAATGCCGCGAGAACGATCCCAATTATTTGTGGATATTCCAAGTAAAATGTAAATCTCTTTTAAATCATGCTTAATATATTCATTATACATGTACGGGTCGTGACAGCTCTGCGAGATTTAATTAATGAATGCATCGAGGATACAACAAGGAGTCTCATCAGAGGCATTGGCCAAGGCTCTGTCTCGCAGTTGTACACAGAGTATAGAACAGTGCAGCACAGGCATAGGCTCTTCGGCCCATCATGTCTGTGCTCAACATGATGCCAAGATAAATGACTCTCACCTGCCTGCACATGAAATCATTTATTTCGAGAGGGTTTGTACACAAAAACAGGGATGTAATGCTGAGGCTGTATAAGGCGCTGGTAAGGCCGCATTTGGAATATTGTGAGCAATTTTGGGCACCGTATCTGAGGAAGGATGTGCTGGCTTTGGAGAGGGACCAGAGGAGGTTTACAAGAATGATCCCAGGAATGAGTAGGTTAACCTACTCGATGAGCGTTTGTCGGCACTGGGCCTGTACTCGCTGGAGTTTAGAAGAAGGAGGGGGGAACCTCATTGAAACGTACAGAATAGTGAAAGGCCTGGATAGAGTGGATGTGGAGAGGATGTTTCCGCTAGTGGGAGCGTCTAGGACTAGAGGTCACAGCCTCAGAATTAAAGGACGTTCTTTTAGGAAGGAGATGAGGAGGAATTTCTTTAGTCAGATGGTGGTGAATCTGTGGAATTCTTTGCCACAGAAGAGTGCGGAGGCCGTCAGTGGGTATATTTAAGGCAGAGATAGATAGATTCTTGATTAGTACGGGTGTCAGAGGTTATGGGGAGAAGGCAGGAGAATGGGGTTAGGAGGGAGAGATAGATCAGCCATGTTTGAATGATGGAGTAGACTTGATGGGCCGAAACGCTTAATTTTGTTCCTATCACTTATGATCTTATGATCTTGTGATCCACATCCCTCCACTCCCTGCATATTCACGTGCTTATCCGAAAAACTCTTAAACACCACTATCACCACCTCCAGTAACCCTGGCAAGTGCTTTCCATTCACCCACCATCCTCTGAGTACGCCCTCAGTTGTCATCCCCATCAGTGTCCCAGAATGGGCTTCCTCTGTGGGTCCTGCCCGCATCCTTTCCTTCTCACCTCCTCCCATTCCCCTCACCCTATGCCCCCAGACACTCTTGACAGGTTGAGATCTGAAGCCAATTAACCTGCATGTCTCTGGAGTGTGGGGGGGGGGGGGGGGGGGGAAACCTGAGGACCCGAAGAAAAACCACGCAGTTCATCGGGAGAACGTACAAACTCCATACGGACAGCACCCGTAGTCAGGATCGAAGCCGGGTCCCTGGCGCTGTGTGGCCGCAACTCTACCGCGGCGCCACCGTGCCGCCCCGTGATGTTTTCAACTTATGATGGACGCAAAATGCTGGAGTTACTCAGCGGGACAGGCTGCATCTCTGGAGAGAAGGAATGGGTGACGCTTTGGGTCGAGACCCTTCTTCAGGCTGGGTCTGAGAGAAGAGTCTCGACCCGAAACGTCACCCATTCCTTCTCTCCAGAGGCGCTGCCTGTCCCGCTGAGTTACTCCAGCATTTTGTGTCTATCTTCGGTTTAAACCAGCATCTGCAGTTCCTTCCTACACACGTTTTCCACTTATCCAGTTTTGTCCCTTGCAGTGATGTGCTGACATGAGCACACCTGGATATCGGAGGTGGCAGCTTTTCACCTCTCAATTGTTTAGTCTGGTGCTTCTCCTAATGGCAGATCCCCCTCTGCTTTCTACCAAGAGGATGCTGGAACACACCTCCCTCCAGCTTGACTTCACTCACCTTATGCGTGTCAACAGCATCTAATTGATACTGGCCTTCTGCAGGAAAGAAAAGGGCAGTCGACCAGCAGGTGGGTCAGGGAAGGGGCTGCAGGCTAGGTCAATGGATATTTTTAAGGCCAAGATAGAGAGATTCTTGATTAGTACCTGGACTAGATAAGGCCAGGATATGGTTACAGGGTACAGGATATTATAGAGTACAAGCCCTGGACAGAGTGGATGTGGAGAGGATGTTTCCACTAGTGGGAGAGTCGAGGACCAGAGGTCACAGCCTCAGAATAAAAGGACGTACCTTTAGAATAGAGATGAGGAGGAATTTATTCAGTCAGAGGGTGGTGAATCTGTGAATTTCATTGCCGCGGACAGTTGTGGAGGTCGTCAATGGCTATTTTTAAGGCAGAGATTGATAGATTATTGATTAGTGCGGGTGTCAGGGGTTATGGGGAGAAGGCAGGAGAATGGGGTTGGGAGGGAGAGATAGATCGGCCATGATCGAATGGCGGAGTAGACTTAGACAATAGACATTAGACAACAGACAATAGGTGCAGGAGGAGGCCATTCGGCCCTTCGAGCCAGCACCGCCATTCAATGTGATCATGGCTGTTTATCCACAATCAGTACCCCGTTCCTGCCTTCTCCCCATACCCCCTGACTCCGCTATCCTTAAGGGCTCTATCCAGCTCTCTCTTGAAAACATTGAGAGAATTGGCCTCCACTGCCTTCTGAGGCAGAGAATTCCACCTGATGGGCCGATTGGCCTAATACTGCTCCTATCACTTGTCAGTCTACCCCATGGCAGAAGGGGCGAGGAGTTGTACAGTTTGATATCCACAGGGAAGAAGGATCTCCTGTGGCGTTCTGTCCTGCATCTTGGTGGAACCAGCCTCCTTATTCCTACAACGTCTCCTCTCTCAATGCGCCCATCCACTCCTTCTCGACCCACTTTTGCCGTCAATTGCCACTAGGTTGAGATCTACAGCTAATTATCCTGCCAGCACAGATCTCGAAGGTAGACGCGAAATGCTGGAGTAACTCAGCGGGTCAGGCAGCATCTCGGGAGAGAAGGAATGGGTGACGTTTCGGGTCGAGACCCTTCTTCAGACAGTCTCCACCTGAAACATTACCCATTCCTTCTCTCCCGAGATGCTGCCTGACCCGCCGAGTTACTCCAGCATTTCGTGTCTACCTTCGATTTAGACCAGCATCTGCAGTTTTTTTTCCCCAGCACAGATCTCGAGACGTGGAAGATTGTGCAAACTGCACCCAAGGTCCGAATTCAACCCTGTCCCTTGGAGCAGTGAGGCAGAGGCAAAAGCTGCAGTCCCCAGACATCGTACATGCGTAACAATTGCTTTATGGCATTCTACAACAAAAAATATTATTCACGATATGAGATGCAACTCTGAGATATGTGTACAATGTCATTTTTTTAAAGAATGTCTTGTCAAAGGATTGAACAGAGAGCTGGTTGCCATGGCACCAGATAATGCTGCTCCTTGACTCTGTCAGACTCTGTGTGCACGTGAAGGTAGAAGGAGTAGGTGCCCTTTAGTTTAGTTTAGTTTAGTTTAGTTTAGAGATACCGCGCGGAAACAGGCCCTTCAGCCCACCAAGTCCGTGCCGACCAGCGGTCACCCCGTACACTAGCACCAGTCGATCACAGGCTCCTCACTAACTTCCATCCAGCCCATCTTCATAGTTCATAAGTTCATAAGCAGCAGGAGCAGAATTAGGCCATTCGGCCCATCAAGTCTACTCTGCCATTCAATCATGGCTGACCTATCTTTCCCTCCTAACCCCATTCTCCTGCCTTCTCCCCATAACCCCCGACACCCTAATCAAGAAGTGTGTTGTATCAGGAAGGCTCAGAGTATCTTCAAGGATGCCTGTCGCTCTGGACATTCCCCTTTCTTTAGACCTCTAGAGATACAGTGTTGACCTCCCAGCGGAGCGAGCTGTCCGTCGGGGAATGTTGCCGACTGGCCCGCTGCAGACTGCAGGAGTACGTGCTGAGGGACGCACTGAAGCTTGGTGCAGCCAACGCCAAGGGTCTGTGGGGGAGGACCACAGTCTAGGGACCTTCCGCTGCTGGACATGGGGGGGCAAGGTGTGGTGGAAAGAGACGCCCCTCCAAATAAGGGATTCTGTGTAAATTTGGCAATAAATATCTGCATTGAATGTGTAACCTCCGGGAATGTCGGATGGAGTTTCTGAAAAGAAAATGTTTTGGTAAATACTTATTACTGGAATAAAGTATTTTTTGTTATTTAAAAAAAAGTGTGGAAAAGGTTCCACGAGTCCATGTCGACCGGCGATCATCTTGTACACCAGCACGACCCTACACACTGGGGACATTTTTACCATTTACTGAAGCCAATTAACCCACAAGCCTGTACGTCTTTGGAGTGTGGAAGGAAACCGGAGCACCCGGAGAAAACCCTCGCGGTCACGGGGAGAACGTGCAAACTCCACACAGGCTGCACCCGAGGTCAGGGGTCGAGCCCACGTCTCTGGCAATGTAAGGCAGCAACTCTACCGCTGCGCCACCGTGCAGCCCTAAAGTTGAAGGTGGGGGGAGGGTGGGGTGGGTGGGGTGGGTGGGGGGGGGGGTGGGGGGGGGGGGGTGGGTGGGCGCCTTCTCTGTTTACATACCATGCCTGCCAATTAAATCTTGTATACTGGAGGAAAATTAAAGAACACGGAGTCCTTTCCAGTAAGATTAATGGCCTGGTGTAAACCTTCAAACTCATTGAAGGATCAGAGAACACTTACTAACTAATGCAACTGTTCCAGGGCTGTGGCCACGTCGATTTGTCCCTGCAGCCAGCAGTTCTGCAGTTAACCTCCATCCACGATTGAGTAAAACCATAAGCTCCTAAAGACCAATGTGAATGAAATACCAGCCTTCCTTCTGCAATACAAAGATAGAAACATAGAAAACAGGTGCAGGAGGAGCCCATTAGGCCCTTCGAGCCAGCACCGCCATTCATTGTGATCATGGCTGATCATCCACAATCAGTAACCTGTGCCTGCCTTCTCCCCATATCCCCTGATTCCGCTAGCCCCCAGAGCTCTATCTAACCCTCTTTTAAATTAATGTGTGGGGATCGCTGGTCGGCGCGGACCCGGTGGGCCGAAAGGGCTTTTTTTCCGTGCTGCATCTCTAAACTAAATCCATCCAGTGAACTGGCCTCCACTGCCTTCTGTGGCAGAGAATTCCACAAATTCACAACTCTCTGGGTGAAAAAGCTTTTCCTCGTCTCAGTTTTAATCTAGCACAACGGTACTGCGATTCCTTGATGATATCCCGATTAAACTTTGTGTACGCAGGTACTGTCTTCAGAAACATTAAGTTAAGAAACATTTAGAGAGGTACATGGATAGGACAGGTTTAGAGGGATATGGGCCAAACGCAGGCAGGTGGGACTAGTCTAGATGGGGCATGTTGGTCGGCGTGGGCAAGTTGGGCCAAAGAGCCTGTTTCCGCACTGTATGAGTCTGTGACTCTGTGAAGCAACTGGATTCAGTGGACTGAAAGCAGCCATCTTGGCCGAGTGCAGAGTTGATCAGAGGATTGATAACAACAAAGTACAGGAGCAGCTCAGCAGGTCAGGCAGCTTCTCTGGAGAACATGGATAGCTGACATTTCAGGTCGGGACCCTTCTTCAGACAAGGTGTCATTGTGATTTTTTAGTGAATTGGATAAATATACCCAAGATGGCGTATCGGTAGAGTTACTGCCTTAGAGCTCCAGAGACCCGGGTTCCATCCTGACTGCGGGTGCTGTCCGTAGGAAGTTTGTACGTTCTCCCCGTGACCAGCGTGGGTTTTTCTCCGAGATGTTCGATTTCCTCCCACACTCCAAAGAGGTACAGGCTTGTAGGTTACTTAGCTTGCTATAAACGTAAAAACGATCGCTGATCGGCGCAGATTCGGGCGGGCCGAAGGGCCTGTCTCCATGCTATATCTCTAAACTGGACTAAACTAAACACTAAACAAAACATCACCCATTCCTTCTCTCCAGAGTTGCTGCCCGTCCCGCTGAGTCGCTCCAGCATTTTGTGTCTATCTTCTTTGTGGAAGGTTGCCACGCATCATTTGGTTTGCACTATTATGGTCTGTTTTATCGAGCATAACTGATAATTTGCTGCACATTTATTTATTTATTTATTTATGGTATATTTGCGTTTTAATGTGAAGCAGTTAAGAATTTCATTGTCGTTTGACAATTAAACACTCACTCTTGACTCTTGAAGCATTGAAAAAGGGAAAAGAGTTATGTTCATTTCTGTGTAGTAAAAAAACTGCAGATGCTGGTATAAATCGAAGATAGACAAAGAACACTGGAGTAACTCAGCGGGTCAGGCAGCATCTCTGGAGAGAAGGAATAGGTGACGTTTCGGGTCGAGACCCATCTTCAGTCTGATGTCAGGGGAGTGGGGCGGGACAAAGATAGGATGTAGTAGGAGACAGGAAGACTAGTGGGAGAACTGGGAAGGGGGAGGGGATAGAGAGGGACAGAGGAACTATCTGAAGTTAGAGAAGTCAATGTTCATACCGCTGGGGTGTAAGCTGCCCAAACGAGATATCAGATGTTGCTCCTCCAATTTGCGCTGGGCCTCATTCTGACAATGGAGGAGGCCCAGGACAGAAAGGTCAGACTGGGAGTGGGAGGGGGAGTTGAAGTGCTGAGCCACCGGGAGATCAGGTTGGTTAAGGCGGACTGAGCAGAGGTGTTGAGCGAAACGATCGCCGAGCCTGCGCTTGGTCGCCGAAGGCATCAGGCTATTGGCACTTCCCAAAACAACACGGGATCATCTATTTTACTGATGTTGATTAAGGATAAAAATTGGGTCAAGGCTCTTCCTTTTGTGCCTCATCTTAGTGGATGATTTAGCGTTTAACGCTTCAGTAAACAGTTATTTTGACAGTGTAGATCCCTGATTGTGGTGAGTCAGACCTTGATGGCTGCAAGTTAATTTTAGATGTTGAGTTTTGGAGATGCAGCATGGAATCAGGCCAATCGGCCCACCAAGTCTGTGCCGACCAGCAATCACCCCGTGCACTAATTGAATTGAATACTTTAGTGTCACATCAGGTCTTAAGGAATAGGAGTAGAATTAGGCCATTCGGCCCATCAAGTCTATTCCACCATTCAATCATGGCTGATCTATCTCTCCCTCCTAACACCATTCTCCTGCCTTCTCCCCATGGCCTCTGACACCCGTACTAATCAAGCATCTATCTATCCCTGCCTTAAAAATATCCACTGACTTGGCCTCCTCAGCCTTCTGTGGCAAAGAATTCCACAGATTCACCACCCTTTGACCTAAGAAATTTTTCCTCATCTTCTTCCTAAAAGAGCGTCACAAGTCACAGTGAAATTCTTTGCTTGCATACGCAAGGTAGGTAAATAGTCACCATATATGGCGCTGATAAAGTTACCAAGTATCCGTGCCAGGTCCCCTTTTGTTTTCCCCCCCTCCCCCTCCCTCATGGCGGTCCCCCCACGCCGGGTCCTCCATTGTCCATTGTCCTTCCCCCTCCCCCACAGCCCTCCCCCACAGCCCCCCCCCCCCCATGCCGGGTCCTCCATTGTCCATTGTCCTTCCCCCTCCCCCACAGCCCCCTCCCCCACAGAACCCCCTCCCCCCCACGCCGGGCCCTCCATTGTCCATTGTCCTTCCCCCTCCCCCACAGCTCCCCCCCCCCCCCCATGCCGGGTCCTCCATTGTCCATTGTCCTTCCCCCTCCCCCACAGAACCCCCCCCCCCCCCCCCACGTCGGGTCCTCCATTGTCCATCCCCTTCCCCCTCCCCCACAGCCCCCCCCCCCCCACGCCGGGTCCTCCATTGCCCATTGTCCTTCCCCCTCCCCCACAACGCCCCCCCCCCCACGCCGGGTGCTCCATTGTTCCTTCCCTCGGCAGCGGCGTCCTCACTCCCACGCAGTCCGTCCTCGTCAGTCGGTCGGCGCCATCGTCGACCGCACTGACCTCTCCACGATCGCACACACTATATCAATAAACTACACACACCGGGGACAATTTTACAATTTTTACCAAAGCCAATCAACTGACAAACCTGTACGTCTTTGGAGTGTGGGAGGAGACCGGAGCACCCGGAGAAAACCCACGCAGTCACAGTGAGAAAGTACAAACTCTGTACAGACAGCACCCGTAATCAGGATCGAACCCGGGTCTCGTCTCTGCCACTGTGGGGTAGCACGATACTGGCATTTTAAGAGGCTTTTGGATATGCAGTTGAATGGAGGGATAGAGATAATGTGCAGGCAAAAGTGATTAGTTTAAGCAGGCATCATGTTCAGCAGGGTGGCGCAGCGGTAGTGTTGCTGCCTCACAGTGCCAGAGACCCGGGTTCGATCCCGACTACCGGCGCTGTCTGTGCGGAGTTTGCAGGTTCTCCACGTGACCTGCGTGAGCTTTCTCCGATATCTTTGGTTTCTTCCCACAATCCAAAGGCGTACAGGTTTGTAGATTAATTGGCTTGGTAAAAAAAAATTTTTTTTAATTACCCTAGTGTGTGTCGGATAGTGACAATGTGTGGGGATCGCTGGTCGCTGGGAACTCAGTGTGCTAACATTATGGGGCAAAGGTTTTTCCTATGCTGCATTTCCTGTGTTATATATTTTAAACATTAATAAAGAGTGGGAAAGGGAGGAGAGGAGAGCTTGGCTGTGTCCTGCCTAACCTTTTCCACTCTCCGTATCTGCATAAGCGTACAAAACCTGCCAGGCTGCTGAAGCATCATTATTTCTCTACATTAAAGCATTTCTTGATTTGTAGTTCAGAGTTAATTGTATCAGTTATATTAATGGTGTTTTATTTCTCATTTGTTAGAGACGGGGAACAGCATATTAATATCCAGGCTCTATTTACAATTAGACCTCTTGTCCTAGATTTCACAGAAAACAAGCATGGAAACAGAAAACAGGCACACAAAAATCCCTCACACTAAGAGGGATTGGACTCAATGCATTGTGGTGAACACAGCACGTATCTGCAGGAATATGGGTTATACTTGGTGCAGTGGGCAGATGAGGCTATTCTACAGCAAGGTACAATAAGTACTGGGCTTGTATACACTGGAATTTAGAAGGATGAGAGGGGGTCTTATTGAAACATATAAAATTATTAAGGGATTGGACACGCTAGAGGCAGGAAACATGTCCCCGATGTTGGGGGAGTCCAGAACCAGGGGCCACAGTTTAAGAATAAGGGGTAGGGCCATTTAGAACGGAGATGAGGAAAAACTTTTTCCGCTCAGAGAGTTGTAAATCTGTGGAATTCTCTGCCTCGGAAGGCAGTGGAGGCCAATTCTCTGGATGCTTTCAAGAGAGAGTTGGATAGAGCTCTTAATGATAGCGAAGTCTATGGGGAGAGGGCAGGAACGGGCTACTGATTGTGAATGATTAGCCATGATCACATTGAATGGCGGTTCTGGCTCGAATGGCTGAATGGCCTCCTCCTGCACCTATTGTCTATTGTGGTGGGACTAGCAATGGATCACACGTTCTTCTTAAAGAACAATGTTCCATGGTATCATTTTCAATGACTGTTGGGGGTTTGAAAGTACTATGGTGGCTGCCTGTACGGAGTTTGCACGTTCTCCCTGTGATCGCATGGGCTTGCTCCTGTTTCTTAACTTTAGTTTACTTTACTTTAGAGGTACAGCGTGGAAACAAGCACTTCGGCCCCCCCGAGTCCGTGCCGACCAGCGATCACCCCGTACACAAGTTCTAACCTACACGCACTAGGGTCAATTTACAGAAGCCAATTAACCTACAAACCTGTACTCCTTTGGAGTGTGGGAGGAAGCTAAAACCCAGGCAGGTCACGGGGAGAACGTACAAACTCCGTACAGACAGCACCCGTGGTCAGGATCGAACCCATGGAAGGCAGCAGCTCTACCACTGCGCCACCGTGCCGCATGGAATTATCGGCTAATGCTTGCCTTTAAGGGGAAGAAGGGGTCACTTCATCATGGGGTTATTGTTTCTGTAACTGCGTTTCCCTAAGATGGCAATGCCTTGAGAAGAAAGAGTGAATGGGTAGAACAGTGGAGAAAGGCAGCCAATAGTCAGTCTCTTGCCTCACGGCCCATTTAATCCATTCATTAAATGTAGACAACACATAAATAAGCAAGTCACTGAACAAAGGCTTACACTTTACATAAAGCTAATTAGATTTCTGGAATGTGTTGCTGACTCCTGGTCAAATCTTGAAGTAGTTTGGTAATAACGATGTCGTTAAAAAAACCCACTGGATAATTGGAGAACGGTTTCTGCTTGAATGGAGATCCAACAAGTTAAACTTGTTGCGCTGGATCAAGAAGTACCTGCAATGGATGTGACTGAGTTCTACACTTTGGACTTTACTTCGGACTTGAGAGATTTTTTAGATTTAGAGATACAGCGCGGAAACAGGCCCTTCGGCCCACCGGGTCCGCGCTGCCCAGCGCACACACCAACACTATCCTACACACACTAGGGACAATTTTTACATTTACCCAGTCAATTAACCTACATACCTGTACGTCTTTGGAGCGTGGGAGGAAACCGAAGATCTCGGAGAAAACCCACGCAGGTCACGGGGAGAACGTACAAACTCTGTACAGGCTGCGCCCGTAGTCAGGATCGAACCTGTGTCTCCGGCGCTGCATTCGCTGTAAGGCAGCAACTCTACCGCTGCGCCACCGTGCCGCTCTTACAGTGCGGAGACGGGCCCTTCGGCCCACTGAGTCCGCGCCAACCAGCGATACCACACACTCGGGACCATTCACAATTTTTGCCGCAGATAATTAACCTACAAAACTGTACATCTTTGGGAGTGTGGGAGGAAACCGGAGCACCCGGGGAAAACCCACGTGGTCACGGGGAGAAACGTACAAAAATTCCGTACAGACAGCACCTGTAGTCCGTCAGGATTGAACCCGGGTCTCTGGCACTGTAAGGCAGCGACTCTACCTCTACCACCCACTAGTCCTAGTGTAACAGACACCTTCATGTGGAGCACTTGGAATAGGTTGGGATTACGATAGACAACAGGTCTGGACACAGCGACAAAGTGAAAGGGAGAGAAGATTAAAACAGGGAGAGCAAAGGGCAGCAAGACTTTACTTTAGCCTTTAGACTTTAGACAATATAACACAGAAACAGGCCCTTCGACCCATCGAACCTGTGCCGACCAGCGATCACCCCGCACACTAGCACTACCCGACACACAAGGGACCATTTACAATTTTTACTGAAGATAATTAACCTACAATTCTGTACGTCTTTGGAGTGTGGGAGGAAACCGGAGTACCTGGGGAAAACGTACAAATACCACACAGACAGACAGCACCCATAGACAGGATTGCATTCTGGCACGACAAGGCAGCAGATCTACCACTACACCACCATGTCTCTCTCATACTACCCCCTTAAAGAGTGAGTAGGGAGTAGCTAGAATAGAATTTGGGAAGCAGAATATAATCATAGAAACATAGAAACATAGACAAATAGGTGCAGGAGTAGGCCATTCGGCCGTTCGAGCCAGCACCGCCATTCAATATGATCCATGGCTGATCATCCAAAATCAGTACCCCGTTCCCACTTTTTCCCCATATCTCTTGATTCCCTTTGCCCTAAGAGCTAAATCTAACTCTCTCTTGAAAACACCCAGTGAATTGGCCTCCACTGCCTTCTGTGGCAGAGAATTCCACAAATTCACAACTCTCTGGGCGAAAAAGTATTTCCTCATCTCAGTCCTAAATGGCCTACCCCTTATTCTTAAACTGTGACCCCTGGTTCTGGACTCCCCCAACATCGGGAACATTTTCCTGCATCTAGCCTGTCCAATCCTTTAAGAATTTTATGTTTTTTTATAAGATCCCCTCTCATCCTAAATTCCAGTGAAAACAAGCCTGGTCGACCCATTCTTTCATCATATGTCAGTCCCGTCATCCCTGGAATTAACGGTGAACCCACGCTGCACTCCCTCAATAGCAAGAATGTCCTTCCTCAAATTAGGAAACCAAAACTGCACACAGTACTCCAGGTGCAGGCTCACTAGGGCCCTGTACAACTGCAGTAGAACCTCCTTGCTCCTAAACTCAAATCCTCTCGCAATGAAGGCCAACATGCCATTAGCTTTCTTCACTGCCTGCTGTACCTGCATGCTTACCTTCAGTGACTGATGTATAAGCACACCCAGGTCTCGTTGCATCTCCCCTTTCCTAATCAGGGAGAAAGGGACTAGCAAAAGAGCAAGTGGCTTAAAGAAAGATCAAAAAGCTACCAAAAGTATGTAAAAGGCAAGAGTTTAGAAAAGAAAATAATGGGAGTTCCTCACAAGTAGAAAGAGTATAGAATATAATGAGGAAGAGGATAAACCAGAGACATTAGCTGAATACACAATCTGCACAAGAAGACACAACAAAATACTGAATTAATGGGAAGTGAATGATTTAATAAGAATGAGCAAAAGAAACATTTGATATTACAAAATAAACTGTCCTTCTACCCAGTCTGAAGAAGGGTCCTGACCCAAAACGTCACCTATCCTTTTTCTCCAGTGATGCTGCCTGACACGTTGAGTTACTCCAGTACTTTGTGACTATCTTCGGTATAAGCCAGCATCTGCGGCTCCTTCCTACACAGGTACCTCTGCACTTTCCTTGAATTGGGGAGGTTTCTGGGAGGGATATGGGCCAAACGGGGGGTAAATGGGACGAGCTGGGATGGGGTATCCTGGACGAGTTGGGCTGAAGGGCCTGTATCCCGCACTATGTGACTCTATGACTCTGCAGGAGATATCAAACACCACCTTTGGGAGGAAGTGACAACAGAGGTCTGCTTGTTTGACTTCAGTAATTGCGAACATCTTAGGGCTTGTATTGTGCACTAGCTAATCACGATGTGTTTCAGTAGAGTCAGCATGGATTTGTAAAGAGGAAATCATGTTTGATAAATTGGTTTGTGTGAAATCATAATGAGCTGATCGGGTGAAGTGCACTCGACTGCACGTGTACCTGGATTTTCTAAGAGCTTTTGAAACATGTCACACGAGGGATCAGATGAGGGTCATTGGATTTAACAGCAAAGACTGTGGATTGATGAATGGAAGATGGAGAATGACGATAAAAAGCGTGATTTGTACGATGGCAGCTAATAAACGGTATCACAGGCACAGCCGGTTCAAAGGGAAATGGAAAACATTAGCCCCGTGCACTGGAGCGGTGAGATAATTGCGAGTTCAATGAGCAGGTAAGAAGGTGATTGGTCTATACAGGATAATAAAGTAGATTGTGAACATGCAATTAGGTAGAAAAACTGTTCAAATAAGAAAACAGTGTAGTAGAATTTGTTCTAAATGCTAAGCCTCCCTTCGAAAGCTTTTCCTCGGGAGGCTGAGGAAGTTCGGCATGTCGCCACCAACTCTCACCAACTCGAAGGTATTTATTCACAAAACGCTGGAGTAACTCAGCAGGTCAGGCAGCATCTCAGGAGAGAAGGAAATGGGTGACGTTTCGGGTCGAAACGTCACCCATTTCCTTCTCTCCTGAGATGCTGCCTGACCTGCTGAGTTGCTCCAGCGTTTTGTGAATAAATACCTTCGATTTGTACCAGCATCTGCAGTTATTTTCTCACAAACTCTCACCAACTTCTACAGACGCGCCGTCGAAGCCATTTTTATCGGGATGCATCACGGCGAGGTTTGGGATCAGCTCCACCAAAGACCGCAAGAAACCGCAGAGAGTTGTGGACGCAGCCCAGACCATCACACAAACCAACCTCCCTTCCGTCGACTCCGTCTACACCTCACGCTGCCTCGGCAAGGCCAGCAGCATAATCAAGGACGAGTCGCACCCCGGCCACTCCCTCTTCTCCCCTCTCCCATCAGGCAAAAGCTATAGAAGTGTGAAAACGCACACCTCCAGATTCAGGGGCAGTTTCTTCCCAGCTGTTATCAGGCAACTGAATCATCCTACCAACAACTAGAGAGCGGTGCTGAATTACTATCTACCTCATTGGTGACACTCAGACTATCTTTGATCGGACGTGACTGCCTTTACCTTGCCCTAAACGTAATCCCCTTATCATGTATCTATACTCTGTAAATGGCTTGATTGTGATCATGTCTTGTCTTTCCACTGACTGGTTAGCACGCAACAGCAGCTTTTCACAGTGCCTCGGTACACGTGACATTAAAAAAACCTAAACTAAACTAAACTAAACTATACTACACTAAACATGGGAGATGTTACCGTGATGTGGAACCTCATATCTTTGCAAGCAATGTCACATTTCAGTGCAGTAGCAATATGTTTTTATTCTATGGGACTCACAGTGTAAGTCACAAGGCAATTCATCAGGTTAAAGCCTCACCAGTTATACCGAGTGCGATTTTAACAGTCATTCAGCAATACAGAAAGAAACAGGCTCTTTGGCCCAACTCAAGCAAGCCGAGGACGTGGAAGTTGGGGTGACATTACTCTTCATGTGTCTCTTCTCTTGGCAACACGGTGGCGCAGCGGTAGAGTTGCTGCCTCACAGCGCCAGAGACCCGGGTTCATAACGAGAGGATTTCAGTATAGGAGTAAAGAGGTCCTTCTGCAGTTGTATCGGGCCCTGGTAAGACCACGCCTGGAGTATTGTGTACAGTTTTGGTCTCCTAATTTGAGGAAGGACATCCTTGTAATTGAGGCAGTGCAGCGTAGGTTCACGAGATTGATCCCTGGGATGGAGGGACTGACATATGAGGAAAGATTGAAAAGACGAGGCTTGTATTCACTGGAGTTTAGAAGGATGAGAGGGGATCTTATAGAGACATATAAAATTATAAAAGGACTGGTCAAGCTAGATGCAGGAAAAATGTTCCCAATGTTGGGGGAGTCCAGAACCAGGGGCCACAGTCTTAGAATAAAGGGGAGGCCATTTAAAACTGAGGTGAGAAGGAACTTTTTCACCCAGAGAGTTGTGAATTTGTGGAATTCTCTGCCACAGAGGGCAGTGGAGGCCAAATCACTGGATGATCACTGGATGAATTTAAGAGAGAGTTAGATAGAGCTCTGGGGGCTAGTGGAATCAACGGATATGGGGAGAAGTTGGGCACAGGTTACTGATCGTGGATGATCAGCCATGATGACAATAATGGTGGTGCTAGCTCGAAGGGCCGAATGGCCTCCTGCTGCACCTATTTTCTATGTTTCTAAATCCGACTACGGGTGCTGTCCATACGGAGTTTGTACGTTCTCCCCGTGACCTGCTTTGGTTTTCTCCGAGATCTCTGGTTTCCCCCCACACTCCAAAGACGTACAGTTTTGTACGTTAATGGGCTTGGTGTAAATGTAAAATTGTTCCAAGTGTGTGTAGGATAGCGTAGATGTGCGGGGATCGCTGTTCGGCATGGACTCAGTGGGCCGAAGGGCCTGTTTCCACCCTGTATCTCTAAAGTCTAAAGTCAGAAGCTGGTGAATGGCTGGTGGATGGATGAACATGAACATTAACTAAGCTAAACTAGACGAGGGAGTTGAGAAATAAGAGTCATTAGTCTCAGGACAAGGTAGTTGAGATTTTGGCTAAAAATAAAGGGATCCAAATCTGTAGAATTCTCTACGATAAGACAAGTCAATTGTTGAGTTTGTAGAAGATAAACCTGAGCAGATTTTTGGACATTGAGAGAACGGTGTGTGGAATGATGGACTTAGGCTAACAGGTCTGTCATGATCTTATTCAACGATAAGTAAGGTTTAGTGTTTTAGTTTTTTTTAGTTAAGAGATCCAGCGTAAAAAATATCACCAAAGCCAATTAGCCTACAAACCTGTATGTCTTTTGAGTGTGAGGGGAAACCGGAGCACCCAGAAAAATACCACGCATGTCACGGGAAGAACATACAAACTCCGTACAGACAGCACCTTTAGTCAGGACCAAACCCGGGTCTCTCATGCTGTCAGGCGGCTATTCTACCGCCCGCCTCCACAGGTTTACAGGGTTGATCTGCTTGCTCTTAGTTAGATATTGATATTCTAATGAAATGTACAGTTAGAGAAATATGTTCTGCTAAGATTAAGTACAACAAAGATTTAGTCATTAGAACATTATCTTGAAATAGAATTGATCATGAGTTAAAGGAATGTCGGTTGGAATTCTACAACTAATAACTGGTACAGGTCTTATCCACAAGGAATAGATTGGGTAACACACACAGAGTCTCTATATCTTGGAGCACAGGAGGATGAGGGGTGATCTTATAGAGGTGTACACAATTATGAGAGGAATAGATCAGTTAAATGCATAGAGTTTCTTGCCCAGAGTAGGGGAATCGAGAACCAGAGGACATAGGTTTAAGGTGAGGGGGGAGAGATTTAATAGGAAACTGAGGTGTAACTTTTTTACACAAAGAGCGGTGGGTATATGGAACGAGCTGCCAGAGGAGGTAGTTGAGGCAGGTAGTATTGCAACAATTAAACATTTAGACAGGTACATGGATTGGATGGGTTTAGAGGGATATGGGCCAAACGCAGGCAGGTGAGACTAGTGTAGATGGGACATGTTTGTCGGTGTGGGCAAGTTGGGCCGAAGGTCCTGTTTCCACGCTGTAGGGCTCAATGAAACGTCTAGATAACATAGAGAGTTAGATTTAGCTCTTAGGGCTAACGGAATCAAGGGATATGGGAAAAAAGCACGAACAGGGTACAGATTTTGGATGATCAGCCATGATCATATTGAATGGCGGTGCTGGCTCGAAGGGACGAATGGCCTACTCCTACACCTATTTTCTATGTTTTCTTTGTTTCTATGCATTTACAGTATTAGTGAATAGAATAGGTGTAATCCATTGATAATAAATAACGTGTCAGTGAAGGAAATAGGTCTGGTCCATTGGAATTCTACTAAGGGTGTTTGAAGGGAATAGTTTAGTCCATTAAATTCTGGGGCGTTAATAAATGGTAAAGATTTGGTTCATCGGAATTATGTGCAGTGTTACTGAGGAGACCAGGTTCGATCTTGCGAGGTGTTAGTGATCGGAGTGAGAATTGATCTGTGGACTTCTGTGTTCCACTTGCAAATAAAATCAATTTGATTGTTGGAATTAATCTTAGCTTGGCATTGAATTACCTTGGGAATGTACATGGAAGTGAGTGGGGATTGTCAATGACTGATTAGAATTTTGCCAACTGCAGGTGTATGACATCCTCCCAATTGTCACGCATAGCTAGTTTTATTTTATCCCTATCCACGTCATTAATTGGCGTGAAATTAAATAAGCAGTCGGATTATTTGGTGCAGGGTGTTAGCATGCATTAAACAGTGGGAAGACATTCAATGCTGGTCACATCCCCAGGTAAGATATTCAGGTGATCTGTTGAAAAATCCATGCGCCACTTTCAATTATTTGAACACTTTCAAAGTCTTTTCCCTCTCAGCGGGCTGCGTGTAATCAAACAAAATCCAATTGAAACCCACTTTTGCTTTGTAGGAAACGGTATGATTTACATATTTATGTTCGGGCTGAAATTGGCTCCGTTAATGGAGAGTTTGGAGCCTCATGGCTGATGTAGGTGCCTCTCTCAAGGGGAAGTGTGGGACACGGTTCCATCTTGGATGCCCTCCAACGTATCCCTGTATTCAGGGGCCTTGCACCTGTGAGGTTGACATTCTGGCCTTCCATCACAGTGAGGAGGGGACTGGAGGAGACTCACTGTGATGGATGTTTCTTTTTGTTTTGTGTTTTGTGTTGGTTGGGGTTGTGCAATTTGCTTATTTTATTGCTCTTATTGTTGGACTGTGGGTGATGAAATCTCGTCCAAAAGACGAGAAACCCCCACACAGGGTCATGGGGAGAACGCGCAAACTCCGTACAGACAGCACCCGTAGTAAGGATCTAACCCGGATCTCTGGCGCTGTAAGGCAGCAACTCTACCGCTGCGCCACCGTCTTGTGTGCTAAACAGTCAGCGGAGGGACAATACAGGATTGCAATCGAGCCATCCGCAGTGTAACGACACATGATAAAGCGAATAACGTGAATAACGTTTCGTACAAGATAAAGTCCAGCAAAGTCTTATCAAGGATAGTCCAAGGGTCTCCAATGAGGTAGATAGTAGCTCAGGACTGCTCTCGAGTTAGTAGTAGGATGGTTCAGTTGCCTGATAACAGCTGGGAAGAAACTGTCCCTGAATCTGGAGGTGTGCGTTTTCATACTTCTACACCTTTTGCCCGATGGGAGAGGGGAGAAGAGGGAGTAGAGAGAGCCAGGGTGCGACTCGTCCTTGTTAAGAGCCATCCAACAGCGACTGACTTTAGAGATACAGCGCGGAAACAGGCCCTTTGGCCCACTGAGTGCATGCCATACCATATCACCCCATACACTGACACTATCCTACATACGAAGGACAATTTACAATTTTACCAAAGCTAATTAACCTACCTGGCTTGGTGTAATTGTACAAATGTATTTGGAGTGTGGGAGGAAAAAGGAGCACTTGGAGAAAACCCAAGAGGTCACAGGGAGAACGTACAAACTCCGTGCAGGCAGCACCCGTAGTCAGGATCGAACCCGGGGCTCTGGCGCTGTAAGGCAGCAACTCTGCCGCTGCGCCACCGTGCCACCCTTCTCTGAAAGGGCATCAGTTGTTATGAAACCTTGCAGGAGGCTCGTGCTGGGAGGATCATAGATCTGAATGTTGAGAATGTCCTGGATTGTCACTATATTGCCATGTTTAAGGACGGGGATCATTTGGATGGGAAGGAGTTGGGCAGGATGTCCCCGATTGGTATGTTAGGGATGAAAAATAGAAGAGAGCTGGATGGGAAGGGTCGGGCTGTGAGAGGTTGAGTTCCAGTTTGGAGATACAGCATGGAATCAGGCCATTTGGCCCATCGAGTCCATTCATCACCCGTTCACTCTCGTTCCTTATTATCCCACTTCCTCACCCACTCCTTACACACACTGGAGGTAACATACAGAGGCCAATTCATTGACAGAGGCCAACATTCTCCCTGTGACCGCGTAGGTGTTCTCTGGGTACTCCGGTTTCCTCTACAAACCTGCACGTCTTTGGGTTGCAAGAGTACTCAGAGAACACCTTCGCGGGCGGTCACAGGAGAACGTGCACAGCCAGCGTCCGAGTTCAAGGTTCAAACCTGGGTCACTGGCGCTGAGAGGCGGCAGTTTGAAGGATGCCGTCACTTGAGGAAGCGGCAAGACTTGAACAAGACTGGCGGGAGAGTAGGAGCGGCAAGGGAACAATTGGGTCCGGGATTTGGGAGAAACCAAGGCAGACGTGGCAGTGAGCAGAGGAATCAATCAATGATTTAAAGAAAAAAAAAAACAAAGTCAATAAAGGGGAAGAAATAGGGAAATAGAAGTGTGACTCTGAAAACTATGGCAACAGGCAAATCTTTCATCTCTCTCTGTGCCTATTTTTGATGCACTCAGTTATGAAGGGCCTTCAGGCAAAACATTATTGCTGAACATATTAATTTGTGAAACATGATCTATTCAGAAAGATGTGACAAGCACAGATATGAGCACCAAGCTTGTGAGAGCAACAATGAAGGGATTAATATTAAGTGAATGGGGATCCCAACTTTAAGGAGAAGGTGTGTTCCGTATGTGTGTGCATGTATATATATATATATATATATATGTCTACTCACAATGTCTACGGCACTGAACCATGGCAATCTCTTAAAGACACAGCCCAGACCAGCACACAAACCAACCTCCCTTCCATTGACTCCATCTACACTTCACGCTGCCTCGGCAAGGCCAGCAGCGTAATCAAGGACCAGCCTCACCCCGCCCACTCCCTCTTCTCCCCTCTCCCATCGGGCAAGAGGTACAGGATTGTGAAAGCACACACCTCCAGATTCGGGGACAGTTGTTATCAGGCAATTGAACCATCCTATCAACAATTAGAGAGTGGTCCTAAGCTACCATCTATCTCATTGGAGACAGTCGGACTATTTTTAATCGGATTTTACTGGACTTTATCTTGCACTAAACAATATTATCTATATCTGTACACTGTGAAAGGCTTGATTGCAATCTAGTATATTCTTTCCGCTGACTCGATAGCGCGCAACAAAAAGCTTTTCACTGTGCCTTAGTACATGTGACAATAAACTGAACTAAAGTAAACTAAAGAGCTTGTATCTTTCAAGAAAAACAGAAATTGCAGGAATAGTATTACAATTCCTCAGTGACTTTGCTAATTTCCCACTTTTAATCCATCCCGATTCTGAGAAAACAATGAAGACTGTTTCTGGGAGTTCCTTGTTTTGCTTTGAACAGGAGGACTACCATGTATCCATCGTGAGCCACTCATATGAGCGTTCTCATTCCTTGGGGTGAAAGTATCTTTGAAGAACCTGCAGCCAACGAGATGGGGAAACTACCCAATAGAAACAGTAAAATGAGGACAGAAGGAATCTATAGATAGACACAAAAAGCTGGAGTAACTCAGCGGGACAGGCAGCATCTCTGGAGAGATCTTGAATAGGTGACATTTTGGGAAAAAGGACCTTGAAGGATCCTGAGCCGGAAGGTCACCTGTCCATGTTCTCTCCAGAGATGCTGCCTGACCCATTGTGTTCTTTACATAGAAACATAGAAACATAGAAAATAGGTGCAGGAGTAGGCCATTCGGCCCTTCGAGCCTACACCGCCATTCAATATGATCATGGCTGATCATCCAGCTCAGTAACCTGTACCTGCCTTCTCTCCATACCCCCTGATCCCTTTAGCCACAAGGGCCACATTTAACTCCCTCTTAAATATAGCCAATGAACTGGCCTCAACTACCTTCTGTGCAGGGTTGTCTTCACATCAGAAAAGAGATTTATGACCCACTCACAATGCTAGATGCTAAAGGCAGGAAAAATGTTCCCAATGTTGGGGGAGTCCAGAACCAGGGGCCACAGTCTTAGGATAAAGGGGAGGCCATTTAAAACTGAGGTGAGAAGGAACCTTTTCACCCAGAGAGTTGTGAATTTGTGGAATTCTCTGCCACAGAGGGCAGTGGAAGCCAAATCACTGGATGGATTTAAGAGAGAGTGAGATACTCTAGAGACTAGTGGAATCAAGGGATATGGGGAGAAGGCAGGCACGGGTTACTGATTGTGGATGTTCAGCCATGATCACAATGAATGGCGGTGCTGGCTCGAAGGGCCGAATGGCCTCCTCCTGCACCTATTTTCTCTGTTTCTATGTTTCTAAAGTAAATATTTTTCACGTCATTGATTTTTATTAATGCATTCAGGAGAGAACCTTTAGCAAGAGCCGGCATTTATTGCCCTTTTCTGATGTTGTTGAAGGGGTGATGGTGAGCTGATGCCTTGGGCCGATGCAGTCAGTGAGATGAAACTCACTGCACAGTATCATTGGGAGGTAGGGTTGCCAACTTTCTCACTCCCAAATAAGGGACAAAAAGTGACGTTACCGCCCCGCGCCCCACGTGACCTCACCCAGCCAGCGGCCACGTGCTCCCGCTCCACCAATGGCGGCCGCCCGGGCCGGGAGGCAGGTTGCTACACAACCTCCGTTAGGCAGCGCCCAGGGTTCTGGGTGTACACTGTCCGGGCCTACAGCGGCCCCCGGGCCTACAGTGTCCGGGCCTACAGCGGCCCCCAGGCCTACAGTGTCCGGGCCTACAATGCCCCACCGGGCCTAATACGGGACAAGTGTGGTCCCATAAGGGACAAAGCAATTTAGCCAATTTCACAAGTTCATAAGTTCTAGGAGCAGAATTAGGCCATTCAAGTCTACTCTGCCATTCAATCATGGCTGATCTATCTCTCCCTCTCAACTGCATTCTCCTGCCTTCTCCCCATAACCCCATAGTGAGATAGAGCTTTAGGGGATAGAGGAATCAAGGGATATGGGAAGAAGGCAGGCACGGGTTACCGATTGTGGATGATCAGCCATGATCACAATGAATGGCGGTGCTGGCGCGAAGGGCCAAACCTATTTTGGCCAAACCTATAGGTCCTCCTGCACCTATTTTCTATGTTCCTATGTTTCGATGTTTCTGACCCCTGACTCCCGTACTAATCAAGGATCTATCTTTCTCAGACCTACAAATATCCACTGACTTGGCCCCGCACAGCCGTCTAACCCCTGACACCCGTACGTCCATCTCCAGACTGTGATCACAGCAAATGACCCCTCCAGCTCTGCTGGTGTTAACCCTGATTAACATTCTCCTGGCGTGCCGCTGCACGGTGCTCCTGAGACTGATCAATAGAAATGAAATAATTATGCAGTTAAAATAGCATCAATCATCCGAGTCATGATTTGCCTTGCAAGGAAGCATCCCCATGCATAGCGGAGATTTACCCTTCACACAGCTGGAGATGAATCCATCCTGTCAAGCTGATTGCCACGCATTTCTTCATTTAAGATGAAGCCCGCGTTAACCTTTCTTTGACTTCTCTGCTATTTCTCTGCTAGAAAAATGCACCGTCCTGGGCCGAACGGCCTTTTCAGCCAGGTCCCTCTTCACGATCAGCACCAGGTCCTAGACCCTCTCACCCGTGGGAGAGTCCAGGTCCAGGGGCCACAGCCTCAGAATTAAAGGACGTTTCCTTTATGAAGGAGATGAGGAGGAATGGCTTTAGTCAGAGGGCGGTGAATCAGTGGAATTCTTTGCCGCAGATGGCTGTGGGAGGCCAAGTCAGCGGATTATTTTAGGTCAGAGATAGATGGCTTCTTGATTAGTATGGGTGTCAGGGGTTATGGGGAGACGGCAGGAGGATGGGGTTGAGAGGGAGAGACAGATCAGCCATGATTGAATGGCGAAGTAGACTTAAAGGGTCGAATGGCCTAATTTTGCTCCTATCACTTAAGAACTCATGAATCTTCAATAGACCTTAACTCTGTTTCTCTTTCTCTACAGATGCTGCCTGACCTGCTGAGTGTTTCCATCGTTGTTTTAGATTTCCAGCATTGTTAACATTTAAGTAATATCTATACTTTGACAATAGCTCCATTGGCCATGAGTGCTGTTATAGACAATAGACAATAGACAATAGGTGCAGGAGAGGGCCATTCGGCCCTTCGAGCCAGCACCGCCATTCAATGTGATCATGGCTGATCATTCTCAATCAATACCCCGTTCCTGCCTTCTCCCCATACCCCCTGACTCCGCTATCCTTAAGAGCTCTATCCGGCTTTCTCTTGAATGCATTCAGAGAATTGGCCTCCACTGCCTTCTGAGGCAGAGAATTCCACAGATTCACAACTCTCTGACTGAAAAAGTTTTTCCTCATCTCAGTTCTAAATGGCCTACCCTTTATTCTTAAACTGTGGCCCCTTGTTCTGCTGTTGCCCAGTACCTGCCAAAAACCGTCTAGATTTGGGGCTTCAAATGCGTTCTCTCGTGTTGGGGAACAGAAGTCTTTCTTCAAACGCTCACAGCCCAGAGCAGTGAATGAAGATCCCAATGTGTTCAGTTCAGTTTAGTTTATTGCCACGTGTAGCAAGGTACAGTGGAACGTTTTTGTTGCGTGCTAACAAATCAGCAGAAAGACAATACATGATTACAATCGAGCCACCACAGTGTACAAATACACAATACGATATGACACGATACGGTAGAACTTTATTTCTATAAATAAAGTTGATTTATAGAGGGGAAATTGATCTGCCGACAGTCATGTTAACCGATACATGAAACATGAAGTTAAAGGTCAGCATGCGATAAAGGAATAAAGCTTTGTGCAAGATAAATCCAGTAAAGTCCGATCAAAGATAGTCCAACGAGGTGTATATTGGCTCAGGACCGCTCTCTGGTTGTGGTAGGATGATCCAGTTGCCTGATAACAGCTGGGAAGAAACTGTCCCCGAATCTGGAGGCGTGCGTTTTTGCACCTCTATACCTCTGGCCCGATGGGAGAGGGGAGAAGAGGGAGTGAGCGGGGTGAGACTGGTCCTTGATTATGCTGCTGGCCTTGCTGAGGCAGCGCGAGGTGTAGATGGAAGGGAGGCTGGTTTGTGTGATGGTCCGGGAGTATTGAATCCTCTGAGCAATAGTAACTGGCTTTGTCTCTTTCAGGTCACGGGCTAGTGATCATCTCCACCGCCTGACACCTACCCCGGGGCTCGGCCAGTCACCCTCGCTCGATCCACCGCAAGGCACGATTCGGAGATTTCTCCCACCCCCTCCGACCCCCCTCCCTCCCTCCCTCCACTCTCCGTCGCCCGCCCTGCCCCCGCAGAATGGAGAGCCTAACGGAGCTTCAGAACCCCCTGCTGGAGAAGTCCCAGCAGGTCGGGGGGGACTACGGTCTGCAGGAGGATTACAACGGGGATCGCCACTACAAGGAGAAACTCCTGAGCTATTTTGTCAGTAATAACTCGGGCAAGAACAAGCCCAAAAGCAACTTCACCCGGCAGCTGCTCGACGCCAGCTCCCT